>NW_026968053.1:0-135000 GCF_028390025.1 Pseudophryne corroboree | reverse complement strand
TTTCTCTTAGTCCGTAGAGGATGCTGCGGACTGTGTAAGGACCATGGGGTATAGACAGGATCCGCAGGAGACATGGGCACACTATAAGACTTTGAATGGGTGTGAACTGGCCCAGGGAGACGGACATTTTGAGGAAAGAATTCAATGTTTAAACACGGTGAGTGTCATAACAGCTCACACCTCGAACATACCGCAGAACATGGGATTCAATAGAACACCAGCCAACGGCATGAACAATACACAGCCACATGCTGAGAGAATATGTAACACAACCAGTGTGTCAACACAACCAATAATAAGACACCGCATGCCATGGCATATACAACATCAGCAACAGCCTGACAGAAAAGAAACACCACAAGAGTGTAACCATAACCAATAACTGCAGAGACAGTATGCACTGGGACGGGCGCCCAGCATCCTCTACGGACTAAGAGAAAAGGATTTACCGGTAGCTATTAAAATCCTATTTTCTCCTACATCCTAGAGGATGCTGGGGACTCCGTAAGGACCATGGGGTTTATACCAAAGCTCCAGACCGGGTGGGAGAGTGCGGACAACTCTGCAGCACCGATTGAGCAAACATGAGGTCCCCATCAGCCACTGTATCAAACTTGTAGAGCTTAGCAAAAGTGTTTGAACCCAACCAAGTAGCCACTCGGCAAAGTTGAACCGCCGAGACTTCCTCGGGCATCCACCCAAGAAGAGCCCATCTTCCTAGTAGAATAGGTCTCCACCGAGTAACAGCAATCCAGCCATAGAACGAGCACGCCGAATCGAATCACAGATCTAGCGTGTAACAGACTGCAGAGACGCAGGCGCCCCAATCACGCTGAGAGCATACTGGACAAACAGAGCCTCTGTTTCCCCAATCTGAGCCAAATTGGCGACATAAATATTCAAAGCCCTGGCTACATCGAGAGACCTTGAATCAGCCAATGCTTAAGTAACCACAGGCATTAAATAGGCTGATTTCTGCGAAACACAGAAACCACGTTTGGCAGAATTATTATCCGAGTTCTCAATTCCGCTCTATCCACATGGAAGATCAAACCGGGGCTCTTGTGAGACAAAGTCGCTACTTCTGACATCCGCCATGCGGACGCCAAAGCCAAAAGCATGACCACTCTCCAAGAGAGAAATTTTAACACAACCTTTCATAAAGGTTCCAATCAGTGTGACCCAAGAAAACGCACCACCACGTCAAGGTCCCACGGTGCCAATGGTGGCACAATGTGCAGTACTCCTTTCACGAAGGTCCGAACTTCCGGAAAGGTGGTCAATTCTTTACTTGAAAGAAAATTTATAAGGCCAAAACTGCACTGAAATGGAGCCTAACTTTAGGCCTGCATCCACACCTGCTTGCAAAGAATGGAGAAGAACGACCCAGCTGAAAGTCTTCCGTAGTAATCTTTCTGGATTCACACCAAGACACATTTTCTCCAAACACGGTGGTTAGGCTTTGCCGTTACTTCTTTTCTACCCTGAAGAAGTGTGGAAATGACTTCACAGGGAATACCCTTTCGGGCTAGGATATGGGGTGCAACCGCCACGCCGTCAAACGCAGCCACGGTAAGTCTTGATACACGACCCGGATCTTAATTGTGCAATAGGGAGGGAACAGGAGAATTTGTAGATGTAGTTCCAGATAAATATAAACGTATACTACCTCTCCGGCAAAGGCTGGTGTAAACTTGGCCGGGCGTCCCCGGCTAGTGAGTCCTACGTTGCCCAATGTTCTGCACAGAGGAGAGGAGTATTGCGGTGCCCAGTGCCAAGCACCTACCAATAGAAAGAGATGTATAGACCTTTGATAAAGTCAAGTGATCGTGACGAAACGCGTCAGAACCCCGCCTTCCATACACCTGGTCCAGGTGAATTAATCCTGTGCAATCCACACAGCTTCTCTTCCATCCGGCTGACCGCGGCAAGAAACCACCTTTGACTCTCCGACAGCAGCTTGCTATCACCGCCGGCCAGCGATCACGAGAACAGGAGACGACCGCACATTTCCTCCTGGCGGCAGGTACTCAGCATTGGGTTACCCACCTTCCCGCTCCGCTGTGCAATCACATTGTGCATCTCAGCAGCTTGCTTCATCGCCGGCTGGAGTACAAGAGACGACTGTACATATTGCTTTGGCGGGGACATTGAGAAAATGGAGCTGAATCCTGTTGTGAGGGCTAAGCCCCGCCCCTTCTCGACGCGCTTCAGCCCTGCAATTTATATAGCTTTTTATGCTGGCCGGACTCAATGGAGGTATGTATTGCTGAAGAGCCGTTGGTGTGTGGGAGCAATGGCGGGCAGCATGACCGCTGCATGGTACCTCTGAGACTCGGAAGTCTTCTGCCGTCACTGAAGTCTTCTGTTCTTCTCATACTCACCCGGCTTCTTTTTTCTGGCTTCTGTGAGGGGGGTGACGGCGCGGCTCCGGGAACTAGCAGCTAGGCGCACCAAGTGATCGAACCCTCTGGAGATAATGGTGTCCAGTAGCCTAAGAAGCAGAGCCTTTAACTCACAGAAGTAGGTCTGCTTCTCTCCCCTCAGTCCCACGATGCTGGGAGCCTGTAGCCAGCAGGTCTCTCTGAAAATAATAAACCTAACATAAAGTCTTTTAGAGCAACTCAGTAGAGCTCCCCTAGTGTGTGTATAGTCTCTCCTGGGCACCGAATCTAACTGAGGTCTGGAGGAGGGGCAAAGAGGGAGGAGCCAGTTCACACCCATTCAAAGTCTTATAGTGTGCCCATGTCTCCTGCGGATCCCGTCTATACCCCCATGGTGCTTACGGAGTCCCCAGCATCCTCTAGGACGTATGAGAAAAATGTATTTATTCCATTCTGGAATAAGGCTGTAACATAACAAAATGTGGAAAAAGTGAAGCGCTGTGAATACTTTCCAGATGCACTGTATACTCGATTTTACATTGGTCACAATTATCTCGCATGATATGAATAATTTGGAGTACAATATATAGCATGCTTTAGGGATTGATTAGAGTGTATTTGCGGTCACATGGTTTTCATGCAAGGACTCTCTATTTTACATCGAACCATACATAAAGTGCATAGATATATCCAGCATGACCTATAGAGGGAGTTAACCTTTTCATAAACATATAGGTCAATCATACCAGATTCCTAACCTATAAAGAACCTAAAGCGTCCTATAAAGAGTCCCAAACCACAGGAAAGATCTCAGCATTAAATCAGCAATGGTGCTTTAGAGCTGAGTGGAAGTGAATAACCAGAAACATTATAAAGCAGACGTATCATCCATAACTTCTTTACTGAAAACGTTTTGTGCTAACGTCACCCAGAGGCTGGAAATGGGAAACCTAAATGACAGTATTGAGTTTCACTGACTCGTTCAAACCCTCCAGGAAGATGTCGTTCACTTTAAACATCCAAAAGATGCAAGGATTTCTATACCGGTCCCCCCCCCCACTTGGCACTTTTCATAGCATCGTAAGGATAGATTCCATGCCAAACAATTTAAGACATTTGGGGATTCCATTGTGACAGTCATGCTAACTGCATATGTACTAACATGCGATTAACATGTGAGAAGGTGTGCGGGGGTCTCCGTCACCTCCCAGGCCAGCAAGCAGGCAGCCCCAGGCTCCTCCTCCCTGCAGCCAGGACTTCTGGCTGTATTGCTAGGGGGGAGGGGTTTGTCTGCACATAGGTATTTCCTGGGGGGGGGGGGGGGGGGGGGCGGCGTGAGCGTCATGGTGCTGTGGTAAGAAGCCCATAGGTTTCTATAGGGTACCACCATCAAAAGATGGCGATGCCCGCAGCGGCGAAAACCCGGTGGCCAGGGGTTAGTACATATGAAGATGCGGGGGTTTTACCGTATTTTCCCTTTAGCACATCCCGCTCTATGTGTTTGAACTCTTCTCAGTATATTTCTATGGTGCTCCAAGAACCTTTACAGCACCAGTTGTTCTACTGATATATTTATTATTACAACCACAAACAAGTAAGTAAATTACTTAAGATGTTTCACAATTAATGAAACTTTTAATTTGATATATTAAATAAGGATCTTCTAGATGAATTCTCTGGGTTCGGTTTTGTATGAAATTACATGTTATACATCTGTTCCTGCCACACTTATAGCGCCCTTTAAGGGGGGTACTCACGGAGCGATATTCTAAGCAATCTGACTGTCGGGAATCGACTCACCGCTGTTATGTCGGTCCGCCGGAGCGGACTCCGTCTGGGGTCACTGCATGTTGCTGTCACCTGTCGCCCTGCTCGTGGATGCACCCTCAGGCCTGGAAGCACCCCTGGAGTCAACGGGCGTGTGAGCGCGCCGCGTTCCTGCCGGGCCGCGGCATGGGCGCCGCCATGACAGTATTCCCCAGTGTAAGTGCGGCGGCCAATCCGGAGCTTGGCCGCACCCCCTTGTCTCACTCCAGCCAATGCCTGCCGGTCAGGGGGTATATCAGGAGCTGCTGGGTGAGTCAGAGGTTGTCCTGAACTTTGTGTCACTCCTGCGACTCGTGTGTTTGGACCTGTTATCCTGTTCCTCCATGTTCCTGGATATTCTCCTGATACTCCGTGTTCCTGGACGTTCTCCTGTTCCTCCGTGTTCCTGGATATTCTCCTGTACCTGTTACCCCGTGGAACTACAAGCACCAGCATCACAGCAATACCTTTCTGGCTTCACATCTTTTACACCTGCAGTGTGCTCCAGCCTCCAGCAGTAGAGACTTCCTATCCAGGTGCATTCTAACATCTCACCTGTGATTCAGCCTGCATGCTGATTGTGCATCTCCACCAGCACAGTGGACATTAACTCCTAGTCTCCTGCATTACTACCAGGTTTGCTACCATTATTCCATCTCTGCTGGCTCCACGTTATAATTATTCTGGTTCCATTTCTGCATTACAAACTCTGCCATAGACTTTCAGTTTCAAACCATATTATTACCATTACCATTACCGTTACCATTGCCATTACCATTGCATTCGTTTGTTTTACTTTCTGCTGCATTATTATCTGGACTTTCTGTTATTAATAAATTACGTTGTGCACATGCGCAGAAATCCCATACTGCCTCCTCACTTCATTCCTCCTACCTCCACTGACCCACTAGCGCCCCCTCCGGGGACACAAACAAAACCGTCTCTGACAGTAAGTTCAGGACCGATGGACTCGGACGGTGGTCAGAGTGTGGGGTCAGGGGCCTTACAAAATCTGGTCTCTCGTTTGGATGGACAAGAGGCTGTGCAGCAGCAGATATTCCAGTTTCTGCAAGGGATGTCCTCCCGGATTGATACGTTACAACAATCTCTGCTAAGTGCGCCTGCACCTCCAGTTCCTGTTACCCCTGCACATGCCAGTGTTGGGGGTTCTTCTTCTTCTCCGGCTGCATCTGCTCCTGTATCCCGTTTGCACTTGCCTGTGCCTAGCAGGTATGATGGCAGTCCGAAGTTATGCCGTGGGTTCCTCAACCAGTGTGAAGTCCAGTTTGAACTTTTACCTCACAATTTTCCCACGCCAAGATCCAAGGTTGCTTATATCATTTCACTGCTCTCTGGATCAGCCCTGAGCTGGGTGTCTCCTCTGTGGGAACGTGCCGACCCGTTGATGAACAACTATGCCGAGTTTGTTTCCATCTTCAGACGCATCTTCGATGAACCGGGTCGTGCAACATCAGCCTCCGCAGATCTTCTCCAGCTCCGTCAAGGGACTCGCAGTATGGGCCAATACGTCATCCAGTTCCAGACGCAAGCCGCAGAGATCCAGTGGAATAACCAAGCCTTGGTAGCAGCCTTCTGGCATGGACTCTCGGATCGGATAAAAGATGAATTGGCGACCCGTGATATTCCTGAGCAATTACCCGAGCTAATATCCCTATGTATCAAGTTGGACTCTCGCATCCGCGAACGCAACAATGAGCGTGCTCGTGCTGAGTGTCGCAAACCAAGAATGGTACCTCCTGTACAGTTGCAGCCTCCACCTTCTGATGAGCCTATGCAAATTAATAGGTCCCGCTTAACTGCTGAGGAGCGGTCAAGGAGACTCCGTGAGAGACTGTGTCTTTACTGTGCGGCAGCAGGTCACCAAATAAGTTCTTGTCCAGTGCGTTCGGGAAACGCCAGATCCTGACTTGTAAGGGAGGAGTCAAGTTGGGATCTTTCAAGCAAGCTCCTTCAACCCAAGATCTCATTCTTCCTGTGACCTTAGAGACGGCGGCTGGACTCCAATCTGCAACTGCGTTGGTAGACTGTGGTGCAGCGGGGAATTTCATCACTCAAGCTGCGGTAGACAAGTTTCATCTGCCAGTCTATGAACTTCCATGTCCAGTCTACATTACGGCAGTAGATGGTAGTCGTATCTCTAAGGGGTATATCACTCAACAAACCAGGCCAGTGATAATGGGGGTTGGGTTCCTGTATTCTGAGTTAATAAAGCTTTTAGTTATTCCTCAGGCTACTCAGGAGATTGTGTTAGGTATGCCCTGGCTCCAGTTACATAACCCGCAGATTGATTGGGCTACATTACAGCTAACTGCTTGGGGGTCACATTGCCGTCAGTCTTGTTTAGCCCAAGTTGTTCCTGTCAAGACTTCTGAAATCAAGACCCCGTCTACTCTTCCTACGGCCTACCAAGACTTCGCTGACGTCTTCAGCGAAAAGGCCGCTGATGTCCTACCGCCCCATAGAGAGTGGGATTGCCCCATCGACCTCATTCCTGGCAAAAAACCACCTAGGGGGCGCACCTACCCGTTATCTGTTCCTGAGACTGAATCGATGAGTGATTACATCAAAGAAAACCTTCAGAAAGGATTCATCCGTCCTTCATCATCACCTGCTGGGGCAGGCTTCTTTTTTGTTAAAAAGAAAGATGGAGGACTATGTCCATGTATTGACTACCGGGGACTTAATGACATTACCATTATCAACAGCTATCCGTTGCCTCTTATTACCGAGTTATTTGATAGGGTCAAAGGAGCCCGCATCTTCACCAAGTTAGATCTCCGCGGTGCCTATAATCTCATCAGAATCCGCAGCGGTGATGAATGGAAGACGGCTTTCAATACTCGGGATGGCCATTACGAGTACCTGGTAATGCCATTCGGGTTGAGCAATGCTCCAGCAGTGTTCCAGCACTTTGTTAATGAAATCTTCCGTGACGTTCTGTACAAATATCTCGTAGTTTACCTGGACGATATCCTCATCTTCTCTCAAGACCTCTCTTCTCATCGTCTCCAAGTCCGTGAAGTTCTCCGACGTCTTCGTGAGAACCGTCTCTATGGCAAGTTGTCTAAGTGCACCTTTGAAGTTGCCTCTATACCCTTCCTGGGGTATATAATTTCTGGATCGGATCTCCAGATGGACCCGGCAAAATTGGAAGCCATTGCCAATTGGTCCATTCCGAACACTCTCAAGTCCATTCAACGATTCCTGGGCTTTGCCAATTATTATAGGAAATTCATCCGAGGCTTTTCAACTCTCATTGCTCCTATTACTAGCTTAACTCGAAAAGGGGCAGATCATTCCAACTGGTCAGAAGATGCCCTGGCTGCGTTTCAAAAAATCAAGATGGCTTTTATGACCGCACCAGTTTTGTTACAGCCTGATGTTGATAAGCCATTCGAGTTGGAGGTGGATGCTTCCACAGTTGGAGTGGGAGCTGTTCTCTCTTAGATAGGAGCTGACGGGAAGATCCATCCCTGTGGATTCTTTTCCCGCAAATTTCTTCCTGCAGAAGTTAATTATTCCATCGGAGATCAAGAGCTTCTGGCGATTAAACTGGCCCTTGAGGAATGGCGGTATCTCCTGGAAGGGGCGAAGTTTCCATTTAACATCTATACTGATCATAAAAACCTGCTCTATCTGAAGGCAGCTCAGTGCCTTAATCCTCGCCAGTCCCGATGGGCTATGTTCTTCTCCCGTTTTAATTTTAAGCTCCATTTCCGCCCAGGTTCTCAGAATACCAAGGCAGATGCCCTGTCTCGATCCATGGAATCTGAGGACGAGACGTCCGATTCAGTACCACGCTCCATCCTGGATCCTGTGGCATTTGCCTCATCACAAGTTTCTCCAGCTCCGCCTCCTGGTAAGATTTTTGTTGCTCCTGAACTCCGTTCTAAGTTGCTGTCTTGGGCCCATCAGTCTAAGTTTACTGGGCATCCTGGTGTCCTAAAGACTTTTAAATTTCTCTCCGGGACATACTGGTGGCCGAAAATGAAAGTTGACATCAAAGACTTTGTAGCGTCTTGTCCTAAATGTGTGCAGCACAAGACTCCTCGTCAGTCTCCAGCAGGTCAACTACAGCCATTATCCATTCCCAGCCGTCCTTGGTCACATCTGTCGATGGATTTCGTCTCTGACCTTCCCTCCTCCCAAGGATACAACACCATCTGGGTAGTGGTCGACAGATTCACCAAAATGGCTCATTTTGTTCCACTCCAAGGACTTCCTTCAGCTCCAAAACTGGCCCAAATCTTCCTGCGGGAGATTTTCCGTTTACATGGACTACCCACTGAAATAATATCTGACCGTGGAGTCCAGTTTGTGGCAAGGTTTTGGAGAGCTCTCTGTTCTGCCATGCAGGTCCATCTCAAGTTCTCGTCAGCATATCATCCTCAGACGAATGGGCAGACAGAGAGGGTAAACCAGGAGTTGGAAACTTTCCTGAGACTGTACGTATCATCTTCCCAAGATGACTGGGTGGATTTGCTCCCGTGGGCTGAATTCGCTCACAATTTCCGCTACCACACATCTACTGACACTACTCCGTTCTTCGCTGTTTATGGGCAACATCCACGTGTTCCTGATTTTCAAGACCTTCCTAGCATCGATGTTCCTGCTGCCACTACTGTCCTCAGTCAGTTTTCGACAATTTGGAGAAGGATTCATACTTCACTCAAAAAGGCTTCTGCCCGGTACAAGTTCTTTGCCGACCGCAAGAGACGTGCAGTTCCTAGCTTGAAACCAGGGGATAAAGTCTGGCTATCCACCCGGAATCTTCGTCTTAAAGTGCCTTCGATGAAGTTTGCACCACGCTTCATCGGTCCTTTCTCCATCGAAAGAGTTCTTAATCCTGTGGCTTACAAGCTCAAGTTACCCTCTTCATTACGAATTCCTAATGCTTTCCATGTCTCTCTCCTCAGACCATTAGTCCTGAATCGCTTCCAAAGAGCTCTTCCAGCTGGCCCCAGCATTCCAACTCAGCGGGGCATAGAGTTCGAGATAGAGAAGATCCTGGACTCCCGTCACCGGTATGGTCGTCTGCAATATCTCATCGACTGGGCCGGCTATGGTCCTGAGGAGAGGAGTTGGGTGAACTCTGCTGATGTCCATGCTCCCAGGTTGGTCTGTGTTTTCCACAGGTCTCATCCTTCCAAGCCACGTGGGTGTTCGGTGCCCACCCATAAAGGAGGGGGTACTGTCAGGAATCGACTCACCGCTGTTATGTCGGTCCGCCGGAGCGGACTCCGTCTGGGGTCACTGCACGTTGCTGTCACCTGTCGCCCTGCTCGTGGATGCACCCTCAGGCCTGGAAGCGCCCCTGGAGTCAACAGGCCCATGGGGGGAATGTAGTGACAGGGGTCCATGGGGGGAATGTAGTGACAGGGGTCCATGGGGGGGATGTATGACAGGGCCCATGTCAGCCATGGCGGAGAGCCATTGTGGGACTGGGGGGTGATGGGCCCATGGGGGCAATGTAGTGATAGGGGCCCATGGGGGGAATGTAGTGACAGGGGCCCATGGGGGCAATGTAGTGACGGGCCCATGGGGGGAATGTAGTGATAGGGTCCCATGGGGGGAATGTAGTGACAGGGACCATGGGGGGGATGTAGTGACAGGGGCCCATGGGGGGAATGTAGTGACGGGCCCATGCGGGGAATGTAGTGACAGGGGCCCATGGGTGGGATGTATGACAGGGCCCATGTCAGCCATGGTGGAGAGCCAGTGTGGGACTGGGGGGTGATGGGCCCATGGGGGAAATGTAGTGATAGGGGCCCATGCGGGGAATGTAGTGATAGGGGCCCATGGGGGAAATGTAGTGATAGGGTCCCATGGGGGGAATGTAGTGATAGGGGCCCATGCGGGGAATGTAGTGGCGGGTATCAAAACAGCGAGGAATGGCTAGCCAACACAGGGAGCGGAGTCGGGACCAGGACACTTGGATGGACACAGATAAATCTGCTGGAGCTCAGAGCTGGGATGATGTCTAGTAACAACAAAGCACTGGCAGAGAGTGCCTAATGCTCAGCTTATTTATAGGAAGTGAAGCCACGGGATTGGCTAACCACTTACCCCAGTGGTACAGAATAAACTGGTCTCCAACATGGCCGCCTCCTGTGCTGCAAACACACAGAAGCACTGCAGCCTACCTGATCCTCAATCCTCCTGGTCTCCCAGAAGTCACAACATCCTCACTGCTGACCGCCCCGCCCCCTCCCTGCAGCCACACTAGCACCACAGCAGCCATACCGACAGTGGCCGGACCCCGGACCTCGCGGTGGTGAGTTCCCGCGCCATGTCCCCTTGCGGTCGCACAGGAGCGCCAACAGCCGCACCGGCAGCGGCCAGACCCCGGACTCGGCGGCAGTGAGTACTCACCTCATGACACATAGCAACCAAACCGGGGTCTAGCTTTTATCCTCTAATACAGGCATTCCCAACCACGATCCTCAAGGCACACTAACAGTCCTGGTTTTAGTGATATCCAGGCTTGAGCACAGGTGACTTAATGAGTAGCTCAGTTATTTTGATTTAACCATCTGTGCTGCAGCCTGGATATCACTAAAACCTGCACTGTTTGTGTGCCTTGAGGACCGTGGGAATGCCTGCTCTAATAGGTGCTAGATAAATGGTAAGTAGAATCTGAATGGTTGCTATGGGCAACATCTCTACTTCTAAAAAGCCATATCTTACTCATTACTCTGACAAGGTGAGACTACTTCTCTGACATGCTCCCATGAAGGTGCCAGTTGCAGTGAAACGCGTAACGTGAGTCACACACTACACAGCTGCTGCATATATGAAATACACTTCCATTTTACCGCTAAGATCTCTAGGAAACCACTTCTTGCACCCCGGTATCTGTGGTGTACTGACACCATACCTGTCCAAACTGCAGAAGTCTGCCTCCCACCCAGGGGTCTCACAGGTGGAGGCCCGCATGGTCAGGTGGAGGGTATGTCTTCTGATTTGGAAATCGTACGTCTGGCTGCCCAGGCATGTAACGGTTTTGATTGAAACAGTTGATTGACACTGTCTGGAATAAGCTTGTCCTTTTGCTTTGACCTGGGTCTGAAAGGACCGGAAAGCAGAGGATTTCAGTTTAGAAGTTGATGTTGAGAGCAGAAACGCTGATTTAGAGGCTGCTAAAATGGGCACTATTTTCTCCAATTCCATTCCAAACAGAATATATTCAGCAAAGGGAGGGATTCCAACGTCTTCTTGGATTCTGAATCCCTCTTCCAGGGCTGTAGCCACACTGCTCGGCTGGCTACTACTGAGGTAGCTGAAGCTTGGGAAGCTTGTAGGCCTGTATCTAAGGCTGCTTATTCCAACTCGGCAGCTGCTTGCCTTATATTTGTTATATAGGATAGCTGTTCTCTTGTGGCGTTCACTGAGAGACTATCCTCTAAATGCATCCACCCAGCCTGCAACAGCCTTGGCCACCCATGCTAAGGCCATAGCTGGTCTTGTAATTGCCCCCGTAAGGGAAAAATGGATTTAAGACAGGTTTCAACTTTTCTGTCTGTCAGGTCTTTCAAAGAAGACTTTTATGGAATAGGCCAGTGATGGGGAACCTTTGGCACTCCAGCTGTTGTTGAACTACACATCCCAGCATGCCTTGCTACAGTTTTGCTATTTGGCCATGCTAACACTGTAGTAGGGCATGCTGGGATGTGTAGTTCAACAACAGCTGGAGTGCCAAAGATTCCCCATCACTGGTATAGAAATGTGGAAGTGCGCACTAGACGTGCCACATGAGCATCAACTGTGGGAGGTAGTTCCCATTAAGCACATTCTACCGGTGGAAGAGGGTAAAAAGAAGCCATTTTCTTTGGCAGTGTAAACCTCTTATTTGGTGTACCCCATGCTTCCTGCATGATTTCAGTAAGCTGATCTGATTGCGGGTATTCAGCTAAGACTGGAGTCTTAGACTTTGATGGTGGCTCCTGTTCTTCTATTGTCAATATGGACTTTACCACGTGAATCAATGCGGGCACATCCACTGAGACAATCTTCTTCACCTGAGGGGGACTCAGGGAGAGAGGAGTCAGCCTCATCTTCTGATGACATCTCACATCCTGAAAGCTGTGTAGACTGTGAGGACGGTGTCAGACGTCTGCGTGCTTTCCCTTCCACAGACTTGTCATCCTGTAACATCTGCTGAAAGGCCGCAGAGGTCTGAGCCAAATCCTGGACTGAATGTGAGAACACATCTCCCCATGGAGGCTGTGGAGGAAACCCTGTAGCTGGAGGTATAGCAGGTGTAGCCAAGTGATCCGCTATACGCGTCAAAACCTGCGCAAAAGAAGCCACCCAAGGTGGTTGTTGTACTGGTGCTGATTCTAGGCGAGAAGCAAGTTGGTCAGCTTGATTTAGTTTAGGAACATAACAATCCAAAGGTTTGAGAGGGACAGAAAAGAGATATAATACGTATATATAACAACATAGTATTAAAGTCAGACAGCAGAACTAAGCACAAGTCACAAACAATGCGATAAACTATACAACTGCAATGGGCACTTACTCAACTACTCAGCACCACAGGGGTAGGTAGGAGTCAGAGCTGTATAACCTGGCCCTTAGGAAAGATATACAGGGAGGCTAAACCCAGCGTTCCTGAAGACATGCTGTAACAAATTTCACCCAGAGTATATTGTCGCCCAGTGACTATCTGCTACAGATGTGTCATCTGCATGTGACACCCATCACTGGTATAGAAATATAGAAGTGCGCACTAGACGTGGGCAGGACGCATAATTATATACACGGGGCAGGACGCATAATTATATACACGGGGCAGGACGCATAAATATATACACGGGGCAGGACACATAATTATATACACGGGGCAGGACACATAATTATATACACGGGGCAGGACACATAATTATATACACGGGGCAGGACACATAATTATATACACGGGGCAGGACACATAGTTATATACACGGGGCAGGACACATAGTTATATACACGGGGCAGGACTCATAATTATATACACGGGGCAGGACACATAATTATATACACGGGGCAGGACACATAATTATATACACGGGGCAGGACACATAATTATATACACGGGGCAGGACACATAGTTATATACACGGGGCAGGACACATAATTATATACACGGGGCAGGGCGCATAATTATATACACGGGGCAGGACGCATAATTATATACACGGGGCAGGACGCATAATTATATACACGGGGCAGGACGCATAATTATATACACGGGGCAGGACGCATAATTATATACACGGGGCAGGACGCATAATTATATACACGGGGCAGGACGCATAATTATATACACGGGGCAGGACGCATAATTATATACACGGGGCAGGACGCATAATTATATACACGGGGCAGGACGCATAATTATATACGGCATATAGGCCGGCCGTCACACACAGGGCAGAGATATATATATATATATATATATATATATATAGTCCATGTATTCCGGCTCTCCATTAAAAAAGAATTCCTGCACCGGGTGCCTTCGTAAAACAATTACATACACAACCACTAGACGCGGCACTCCTGGAGTCTTGTGAAATAAATCTCGTCAGCAGGCAGTTTGATGAAAGAACGTTTCAATGCCAATTTTTATTTAGGCATTTTCCTCCGGTTACAAACAGATACAAAAAACGTCTTACCTATAAAGGCTACTAATCACCCTGTGCTCCTGCCGCGTGTGGCGTGCGGGACACCGCCCGCTCCGTCCGGCGCGGCTGCAGTGACGTCACCCTACGTCACTTCCCATATGTGCATACCATCACCATAGTTACGTACACAGAACAAACAGGTTGCCTAGGATCGACCACGTACCGGCCTCTATTAGAGGCGGCGACGGGGGTGGCAACCTCTTGAGATTAGAAGCACGCTGGATCTATCGGCTGGGTACCATCCATCCAAAAGGACTTAATGAGTCCCAGGGCTTTAATTGTTTTTTATAAACTACATAGTCATCTTAGCTTCCGTTCTTATATATAAGTTGACACTATAGGCAGTCACCATTGTTCTCTCATACATGTACCTGTTTTTGTCATTTTGATTGACATCCCTTGACTAGGTGTTTCTACACGCTAGTTTTATTAGCAGCATTCAGGGAGTATATATTAACACTAAAATACAAATTAAATATTTCTCTCTTTTTGGATAATATGGAGCTATAGGTAACAGTATGAGCATATAGCCCCCCATATATATGATCAGCAATATAGATCGTAGTAATGTTGTTTGGATCTTATGATACACAGTACAGTTTTTAAGTATATGGCAGTGACAGCACTTTGTCCTGTTTTTTTGCTAATATGTTGCGCTGTGCACAGTTTGTTTCTAGGCCAAATATTACAATGGACTCCGGGTGTTCATCTGCCTTATATACTGACATAATATATCTATGGACATACATTGAGCACGATTTAAATATGGTATTTGTAATAAGCGGCTAAAGCCGTTAGCGCTGTATCCTGTGCCTAGGCAACCTGTTTGTTCTGTGTACGTAACTATGGTGATGGTATGCACACATGGGAAGTGACGTAGGGTGACGTCACTGCAGCCGCGCCGGACGGAACGGGCGGTGTCCCGCACGCCACACGCGGCAGGAGCACAGGGTGATTAGTAGCCTTTATAGGTAAGACGTTTTTTGTATCTGTTTGTAACCTGAGGAAAATGCCTAAATAAAAATCGGCATTGAAACGTTGTTTCATCAAACTGCCTGCTGACGAGATTTATTTCACAAGACTCCAGGAGTCTAGTGGTTGTGTGTATATATATATATATATATATATATAAACAAACAATAGAGCACTCACCAGTCTTTTCTTAATTAAGTATCAACAGGAGTTTATTAACCAGACAGCACAGCATGACTGTTCACTGCAGTCCAGCATAAATTCCCAGGTCCTCAAACGTTTTCGGTCATACACAGACCGTCATCAGGAGACACAAATTTCAATAGAAAGCTGTCCCATCATAATCTCCTTGTAGTTTACAATGTGTAAGCCTGATTGATATACATTATAATAGTACAATGCCTTTGCTGAGTTCTCATAAAGAATGGACATAATAATACAATAATTGCACAGAAAGATAAAGGTTTATTGTAAATCCAAGAACATTTTTATATATAAGTAAAAAGAAGGTAAACAAGTAAATCAGTGACATTGAGAAACGTATCAGACAGTGATGTTTATGATTCATATATCGGATAATTAGGTTACTGTGTTAATCACATATTAAATTTTGAATTCATTACATGTTATACGAAAAATGTAATCTACAACATTGAATGTATCTGTGGCCTATCATTTATAGGCAGGACATCGAGACCCCTTAAGGTCCGCATAGGGGAGCATCTTAGAAACATCAGAAATGGTTTGGACAGTCATGCATTATCTATCCATTTCTGAAAATGTCATGATTGCTCCCCTACAGCCATGAAACATTTCATTGTTATTCAGTGGGTGAGGGGGCATTGGAGAAAAAGAGACATAGGTGCCCAATTGGCAAAGGCAGAAATGAAAGGAATATATGACTTAGGAACATTGAAACCAGGCGGTCTTAACACTGACTTCGAGGTGAAATGGTTTCTTTAAATCGATTATCTTTTGTTATCAGCATTCCCCTTTTCTACTACTGAGCGTGTGTATTATCTCAAAGTGGTGAAGGGAGATTGATGTTTATGCTATGAACATACACTTTTGAGTTATATTTATCTATGCCGTATTTGCAATATTAATAAAATGTGTTATTTTGTTTTGTTATCATTGAAACAGCCAAATTTGTTATCCATGCGTCACTATGACAAAGGGACGCGATCTAAAGGAAACGGATATGACGGTCCCCGCACAAAGAGTCATGGGACTTGTAGTGTCTGATGTATAGAGACTTGCGCGCTGGGACCAATCAGAGCCTAGCAGGAGGTTTTTAAATACCTCCGGATGTACACGGACTCATTCACCTTTTAAGGCATACCTTGAGAAAGACCCCGGCGAGGGTCGGAATGCATGGGTGCCGCTATTGGGGCACCGGACGATCGCTGAGGTGGACATGCCGGAAATACTTGGAGCTGCAGCCAGGGACCTTTTTCCTACTCACATGTTTTTAAGAACTGAGCGTTGCCAGTTCTTTACAACGAATTGGTAATTATCCATCCCGCGAGTCTGTTCAGGATTCCCCATCATTTAAATGTGTTTCATATGCTGCTACCGTACGTGGGATATTTCTGGTGCATGCGCATTTGAGAACTAGTAAAACAGTTCTCCTAACACATTGGTAATTGCATTTATTATCCAGCTACATATGAATACATGTTTAGTGTTAAATCTTGTATAAAATTCCATTTCATGTTTTTTAACATTATCCTTGTTGGGATTTTTTTAACATTGCGTCATGTATGTTATTTATTAAAACAGTATTATAATATGCACTTTCTGTTTTTTCTCTCAAATTGACGTTATTTGACTGAGAGAAAAGATGACACCATCTTCCCAATCATTGGAATAAGTATCTTTGAGTTTGTTTATGCGCTGGTGGAACGGTTTCTCTACTCTTTGCACTTGAATCATTGGTGGAGGGCTGGAAAAAACCTCTTTTTTGAGATATAGTATCATCAGCTGCACAGTGCGCACAGATTCAGGTGCTTCTTTCATTTTGCATACAATAAGAGAAGTCTATTGGGCAGAGGTCAGACCAGTCTCACTTGACCTCCCCTTTGCATCTGCTGCCCTTTGTGTGCCCTTTGGACAGTGGACAAGGGGATGAGAGTACACTGGGTTTCCTTTGCATCTGCTGCCCTTTGTGTGCCCTTTGGACAGTGGACAAGGGGATGAGAGTACACTGGGTTAGGCCAGAGATGAGAGATCTGTTGTACTGAAACCCTCACCTTAGCCGGGGAGTGAGGGGGGCAGCACACAATGGGGAGGCGGTCGGTAAAGTTAAAACAGTAAAAAGTCCAACAGGGTGAAAAGGTCAACGGGGTCGACATGTTTTTTATGGTTTTTTCATGCTTTTACTTTTTTTCCATTCACTATACACGTCACAATCTATTTCCTTTAGTAACCTTCTGGTGAGCAAAGGGAACTACTGAAAGAAAAACATATTGTTAGTAAGAGAAATAATACTTCTCAAGCCGGGGGAAGAGAAATGCTGATGCACACTCTAAGCACTAAGACAACTTATTAGCACACATTTAAGCAAATATGCGGGTACATGCACCGCGACCAGGTGATTTCATCACATGGGTCCCTAACATCTCTAATACTATCACATTATATACATTTATATAGGTCTTATCTTCAAATAAAGCCCTTATTGATGTGTGGTCAGCAATGTAGGAACATGCGTTAATTAAAACACCTGAAGGTAGATGGGAGGGGTGCCAATACCAAAGTGAAGGAACCTTACATTCAAGTGTACAATATATACACAAATATAGAGGAAAAAAAGGGAGGGACTGGACTTATCAAGCTGTCAGTGCCGGGACATGGTCCTGGGCACAAGGACCATAGGTACCCACATGGGTTGTGGTTGGACGCACGTTTCGCCGCAAGAATAAGGCTTGTTCACCAAGGTAAGTGTGAGAGGGCCTAGTGCTCCTATTTATACCACATGAGGCATATGTTCAGTTTATTGGGAGGGCTGTTTGGGGAGGAGCCAAAAGTTCAGCCCATCGGAGATTCAAAATTCCTGAACCAGTAAGGAGAGTAGCTTGTGCATTGCCATGGTGACAGGGGGAGTGGTTAATGGACCTAAGATGGCAGCTGAAATATGCCCTCCCCCACCCCATCCACACAATGAGAGCAGGTGATCTTACAGAACAGGAAACAGGTAAACAACAAAAACATAAAACTGCAGGTATAAGATGTAATGTAACACACGTAATAGATGGTCACATAGAACCGGGATCAGGATACGATGTATATGGAGAGGTCAGACAGAAAGCTTCCCCCATGCAGACACATTTCCCCTTCAGTAAATGTAACGTATGGTGTAACTAGATCTGACTCCTGTCATTCTCACCAGTAATAATGTTACTTATACATTTCCCCTTCTGTATATGTAACGTATGGTGTAACTAGATCTGACTCCTGTCATTCTCACCAGTAATAGTGTTACTTATACATTTCCCCTTCTGTATATGGAACGTATGGTGTAACTAGATCTGACTCCGGTCATTCTCACCAGTAATAATGTTACTTATACATTTCCCCTTCTGTTTATGTAACGTATGGTGTAACTAGATCTGACTCCTATCATTCTCACCAGTAATAATGTTACTTATACATTTCCCCTTCTGTATATGTAATGTATGGTGTAACTCGATCTGACTCCTGTCATTCTCACCAGTAATAATGTTACTTATACATTTCCCCTTCTGTATATGTAACGTATGGTGTAACTCGATCTGACTGCTATCATTCTCACCAGTAATAATGTTACTTATACATTTCCCCTTCTGTATATGTAATGTATGGTGTAACTAGATCTGACCCGTCAGTCTCACCGGTAATAATGTCACTTATACATTTCCCCTTCTGTATATGTAATGTATGGTGTAACTAGATCTGACTCCTGTCATTCTCACCAGTAATAATGTTACTTATACATTTCCCCTTCTTTATATGTAACATATGGTGTAACTAGATCTGACTCCTGTCACTCTCACCAGTAATAATGTTACTTATACATTTCCCCTTCTGTATATGTAACGTATGGTGTAACTAGATCTGACTCCTGTCATTCTCACCAGTAATAATGTTACTTATACATTTCCTCTTCTGTATATGTAACGTATGGTGTAACTAGATCTGACTCCTGTCATTCTCACCAGTAATAATGTTACTTATACATTTCCCCTTCTGTATATGTAACGTATGGTGTAACTAGATCTGACTCCTGTCACTCTCACCAGTAATAATGTTACTTACACATTTCCCCTTCTGTATATGTAATGTATGGTGTAACTCGATCTGACTCCTGTCATTCTCACCAGTAATAATGTTACTTATACATTTCCCCTTCTGTATATGTAACGTATGGTGTAACTCGATCTGACTCCTATCATTCTCACCAGTAATAATGTTACTTATACATTTCCCCTTCTGTATATGTAATGTATGGTGTAACTAGATCTGACCCGTCAGTCTCACCGGTAATAATGTCACTTATACATTTCCCCTTCTGTATATGTAATGTATGGTATAACTAGATCTGACTCCTGTCATTCTCACCAGTAATAATGTTACTTATACATTTCCCCTTCTTTATATGTAACATATGGTGTAACTAGAGCTGACTCCTGTCACTCTCACCAGTAATAATGTTACTTATACATTTCCCCTTCTGTATATGTAACGTATGGTGTAACTAGATCTGACTCCTGTCATTCTCACCAGTAATAATGTTACTTATACATTTCCTCTTCTGTATATGTAACGTATGGTGTAACTAGATCTGACTCCTGTCATTCTCACCAGTAATAATGTTACTTATACATTTCCCCTTCTGTATATGTAACGTATGGTGTAACTAGATCTGACTCCTGTCACTCTCACCAGTAATAATGTTACTTACACATTTCCCCTTCTGTATATGGAACGTATGGTGTAACTAGATCTGACTCCTGTCATTCTCACCGGTAATAATGTTACTTATACATTTCCTCTTCTGTATATGTAACGTATGGTGTAACTAGATCTGACTTCTGTCATTCTCACCAGTAATAATGTTACTTATACATTTCCCCTTCTGTATATGTAACGTATGGTGTAACTAGATCTGACTCCTGTCATTCTCACCAGTAATAATGTTACTTATACATTTCCCCTTCTGTATATGGAACGTATGGTGTAACTAGATCTGACTCCTGTCATTCTCACCAGTAATAATGTTACTTATACATTTCTCCTTCTGTATATGTAATGTATGGTGTAACTAGATCTGACTCCTGTTATTCTCACCAGTAATAATGTTACTTATACATTTCCCCTTCTGTATGTGTAACATATGGTGTAACTAGATCTGACTCCTGTCATTCTCACCAGTAATAATGTTACTTATACATTTCCCCTTCTGTATATGTAACGTATGGTGTAACTAGATCTGACTCCTGTAATTCTCACCAGTAATAATGTTACTTATACATTTCCCCTTCTGTATATGGAACGTATGGTGTAACTAGATCTGACTCCTGTCATTCTCACCAGTAATAATGTTACTTATACATTTCTCCTTCTGTATATGTAATGTATGGTGTAACTAGATCTGACTCCTGTTATTCTCACCAGTAATAATGTTACTTATACATTTCCCCTTCTGTATATGTAACATATGGTGTAACTAGATCTGACTCCTGTCATTCTCACCAGTAATAATGTTACATATACAGAAGGGGAAATGTATAAGTAACATTATTACTGGTGAGAATGACAGGAGTCAGATCTAGTTACACCATACGTTACATATACAGAAGGGGAAATGTATAAGTAACGTATGGTGTAACTAGATCTGACTCCTGTCATTCTCCTCAGTAATAATGTTACTTATACATTTCCTCTTCTGTATATGTAACGTATGGTGTAACTAGATCTGACTCCTGTCATTCTCACCAGTAATAATGTTACTTATACATTTCCCCTTCTGTATATGGAACGTATGGTGTAACTAGATCTGACTCGTCATTCTCACCAGTAATAATGTTACTTACACATTTCCCCTTCTGTATATGGAACGTATAGGGTGTAACTAGATCTGACTCCTGTCATTCTCACCAGTAATAATGTTACTTATACATTTCTCCTTCTGTATATGTAATGTATGGTGTAACTAGATCTGACTCCTGTTATTCTCACCAGTAATAATGTTACTTATACATTTCCCCTTCTGTATGTGTAACATATGGTGTAACTAGATCTGACTCCTGTCATTCTCACCAGTAATAATGTTACTTATACATTTCCCCTTCTGTATATGTAACGTATGGTGTAACTAGATCTGACTCCTGTCATTCTCACCAGTAATAATGTTACTTATACATTTCCCCTTCTGTATATGTGACGTATGGTGTAACTAGATCTGACTCCTGACATTCTCACCAGTAATATTGTTACTTATGCATTTCCCCTTCTGTATATGTAACATATGGTGTAACTAGATCTGACTCCTGTCATTCTCCTCAGTAATAATATTACTTATACATTTCCCCTTCTGTATATGTAACATATGGTGTAACTAGATCTGACTCCTGTCATTCTCACCAGTAATAATGTTACTTATACATTTCCCCTTCTGTATATGTAACGTATGGTGTAACTAGATCTGACTCCTGTCATTCTCCTCAGTAATAATGTTACTTATACATTTCCCCTTCTGTATATGTAACGTATGGTGTAACTAGATCTGACTCCTGTCATTCTCACCAGTAATAATGTTACTTATACATTTCCCCTTCTGTATATGTAACGTATGGTGTAACTCGATCTGACTCCTGTCATTCTCACCAGTAATAATGTTACTTATACATTTCCCCTTCTGTATATGTAACGTATGGTGTAACTCGATCTGACTGCTATCATTCTCAACAGTAATAATGTTACTTATACATTTCCCCTTCTGAATATGTAATGTATGGTGTAACTAGATCTGACCCGTCAGTCTCACCGGTAATAATGTCACTTATACATTTCCCCTTCTGTATATGTAATGTATGGTGTAACTAGATCTGACTCCTGTCATTCTCACCAGTAATAATGTTACTTATACATTTCCCCTTCTTTATATGTAACATATGGTGTAACTAGATCTGACTCGTCATTCTCACCAGTAATAATGTTACTTACACATTTCCCCTTCTGTATATGGAACGTATAGGGTGTAACTAGATCTGACTCCTGTCATTCTCACAAGTAATAATGTTACTTATACATTTCCCCTTCTGTATATGTAACGTATGGTGTAACTAGATCTGACTCCTGTCATTCTCCTCAGTAATAATGTTACTTATACATTTCCCCTTCTGTATATGTAACGTATGGTGTAACTAGATCTGACTCCTGTCATTCTCACCAGTAATAATGTTACTTATACATTTCCCCTTCTGTATATGTAACGTATGGTGTAACTAGTTCTGACTCCTGTCATTCTCACTGGTAATAATGTTACTTACACATTTCCCCTTCTGTATATGTAACGTATGGTGTAACTAGATCTGACTCCTGTCATTCTCACCAGTAATAATGTTACTTATACATTTCCCCTTCTGTATATGTAACATATGGTGTAACTAGATCTGACACCTGTCATTCTCACCAGTAATAATGTTACTTATACATTTCCCCTTCTGTATATGTAACGTATGGTGTAACTAGATCTGACTCCTGTCATTCTCACTGGTAATAATGTTACTTACACATTTCCCCTTCTGTATATGTAACGTATGGTGTAACTAGATCTGACTCCTGTCATTCTCACCAGTAATAATGTTACTTATACATTTCCCCTTCTGTATATGTAACGTATGGTGTAACTAGATCTGACTCCTGTCATTCTCACCAGTAATAATGTTACTTATACATTTCCCCTTCTGTATATGTAACGTATGGTGTAACTAGATCTGACTCCTGTCATTCTCCTCAGTAATAATGTTACTTATACATTTCCTCTTCTGTATATGTAACGTATGGTGTAACTAGATCTGACTCCTGTCATTCTCACCAGTAATAATGTTACTTATACATTTCCCCTTCTGTATATGGAACGTATGGTGTAACTAGATCTGACTCGTCATTCTCACCAGTAATAATGTTACTTACACATTTCCCCTTCTGTATATGGAACGTATAGGGTGTAACTAGATCTGACTCCTGTCATTCTCACCAGTAATAATGTTACTTATACATTTCTCCTTCTGTATATGTAATGTATGGTGTAACTAGATCTGACTCCTGTTATTCTCACCAGTAATAATGTTACTTATACATTTCCCCTTCTGTATATGTAACGTATGGTGTAACTAGATCTGACTCCTGTCATTCTCCTCAGTAATAATGTTACTTATACATTTCCCCTTCTGTATATGTAACATATGGTGTAACTAGATCTGACTCCTGTCATTCTCACCAGTAATAATGTTACTTATACATTTCCCCTTCTGTATATGTAACGTATGGTGTAACTAGATCTGACTCCTGTCATTCTCCTCAGTAATAATGTTACTTATACATTTCCCCTTCTGTATATGTAACGTATGGTGTAACTAGATCTGACTTCTGTCACTCTCACCAGTAATAATGTTACTTATACATTTCCCCTTCTGTATATGTGACGTATGGTGTAACTAGATCTGACTCCTGACATTCTCACCAGTAATATTGTTACTTATGCATTTCCCCTTCTGTATATGTAACATATGGTGTAACTAGATCTGACTCCTGTCATTCTCCTCAGTAATAATGTTACTTATACATTTCCCCTTCTGTATATGTAACATATGGTGTAACTAGATCTGACTCCTGTCATTCTCACCAGTAATAATGTTACTTATACATTTCCCCTTCTGTATATGTAACGTATGGTGTAACTAGATCTGACTCCTGTCATTCTCCTCAGTAATAATGTTACTTATACATTTCCCCTTCTGTATATGTAACGTATGGTGTAACTAGATCTGACTCCTGTCATTCTCACCAGTAATAATGTTACTTATACATTTCCCCTTCTGTATATGTAACGTATGGTGTAACTAGATCTGACTCCTGTCATTCTCCTCAGTAATAATGTTACTTATACATTTCCCCTTCTGTATATGTAACGTATGGTGTAACTAGATCTGACTCCTGTCATTCTCACCAGTAATAATGTTACTTATACATTTCCCCTTCTGTATATGTAAAGTATGGTGTAACTAGTTCTGACTCCTGTCATTCTCACTGGTAATAATGTTACTTACACATTTCCCCTTCTGTATATGTAACGTATGGTGTAACTAGATCTGACTCCTGTCATTCTCACCAGTAATAATGTTACTTATACATTTCCCCTTCTGTATATGTAACATATGGTGTAACTAGATCTGACACCTGTCATTCTCACCAGTAATAATGTTACTTATACATTTCCCCTTCTGTATATGTAACGTATGGTGTAACTAGATCTGACTCCTGTCATTCTCACCAGTAATAATGTTACTTATACATTTCCCCTTCTGTATATGTAACGTATGGTGTAACTAGATCTGACTCCTGTCATTCTCACCAGTAATAATGTTACTTATACATTTCCCCTTCTGTATATGTAACGTATGGTGTAACTAGATCTGACTCCTGTCATTCTCACCAGTAATAATGTTACTAATACATTTCCCCTTCTGTATATGGAACGTATGGTGTAACTAGATCTGACTCTTGTCACTCTCACCAGTAATAATGTTACTTATACATTTCCCCTTCTGTATATAGAACGTATGGTGTAACTAGATCTGACTCCTGTCATTCTCACCAGTAATAATGTTACTTATATAATTTCCCTTCTGTATATGTAACGTATGGTGTAACTAGATCTGACTCCTGTCATTCTCACCAGTAATAATGTTACTTATATATTTCCCCTTCTGTATATGTAACGTATGGTGTAACTAGATCTGACTCCTGTCATTCTCACCAGTAATAATGATACTTATACAGCACTTTCCTCCCAATAGCACTCACAGAACTTTACATTCACATTTACACAGAGTAAAAGATACACAATTAGTAGAACAGAATAAAGGACTCAGCATGTGGGATGTATTATGTAGGGAGTGAAGGAACATTAATGAAACGCGTGAGTCACAGTCATCAGTCTGTTTGTGGTCTCCAGAGTGGAGGTCTCTTGGACTGTGTGAGGTAGCAGGTTCCATGATCAGGGCTACAATGCTAATAGATCATCCTCAAATGAATTACTGGAGATTCATGGTACTGCTGGTAACAGTCCTTCATGTGCAGATGGAAGCAAGCAGGGCAGTAAGGAGGCAGAAGCTGCTTCTGGTACCATGGTCCCTGGTCATGTAGGGCTGGGAGAGTCAGTAAGATTATGTAAGAGTCACCATCTTACAGGCAGCCGGTGAAGGGAGCAGAGAATGGGTGTTATGTGGCAGGAACGGGCTGGTTAGGTAACAGCCTGGCTGCTGCACTCTGTACAAGCTACAAGCGGTGTAATTCTTTTGCTGGGAGACCCAGGTAGAGGACATTGCAGTAGTCAATGCGTGATGATACAAGTGCATGTATGACTGTAGGTAGGGCTTCTGAGAGAATCAGGTGCTTGATTTTGGATATGGTCCACTGATGAAAGAACAAGGATTCGAATGTGGCCGATACCTGATGTTGTGTCAGACACAACCCAAGACTCTGCACATGATCAGCATTTTGTAACTCTGAACCCACATGCATAAGTTCAGTTGATTGGCAACCCTGTAATCTTGTTGGTGACCTTCTACCATAAAAACCTCTGCTTATCCAGGACTGAGTCACAGACAACTGGCATCACCCACACCTGGAGCTCAGCTAAACAGCCACTTAGGATTGGTATTGGGTTTCCGAGTACACAGAGCAAAAGACAGGTCATCTACATAGCAGTGGTAGACCAGGGCATGACGTCTAATTGTTTCACCCAGTGGCCGCAGGTATATTGCAAAAAGCATAGGAGAAAGGACAGGACCTTGAGGAACATTGCATGGTAATAGTGATGAGATTAAAAAGGTTCCTCACTTGTGTGATGTCTATTGTGTGCAACAGAGCTGATTATGACACTCAGAGCATGGAAATGCTTTTTCACCTATGACTTCTCTGATGTCTAACCAGATCTGATAGCTGTGTAAAACATTTCCCACACTTAGAACATGAAAATGGTTTCTCACCTGTGTGACTTCTCTGATGTATAACAAGTTCTGGTTTACGTCCAAAACATTTCCCACACTCAGAACATGAAAATGGTTTCTCACCTGTGTGACTTCGCTGATGTACAGAGAGATATGATTTATGTGCAAAACATTTCCCACACTCAGAACATGGAAATGGCCTCTCACCTGTGTGACTTCTCTGATGTTTAACAAGATCTGATTTATGTGCAAAACATTTCGCACACTCAGAACATGGAAATGGTTTCTCACCTGTGTGACATCGCTGATGTTTAACAAGATTTGATTTCAATGTAAACCATTTCGCACACTCAGAACATGGAAATGGTTTCTCACCTGTGTGACATCGCTGATGTTTAACAAGATTTGATTTCAGTGTAAAACATTTCCCACACTCAGAACATGGAAATGGCTTCTCACCTGTGTGACTTCGCTGATGTATAACAAGAGCTGATTTATGTGCAAAACATTTCCCACACTCAGAACATGGAAATGGCCTCTCACCTGCCTTAGCTGGCTGACGGGTAATAAGCTTTGTGTTCTGTGTAAAACTTTTGGCATCTATAGAACAGGGAAACACTGTATCTACTCTCAGAGCTGTAACAGATGCACCAATATCAGAGTGATCAGGAGAACATTTCCCAGGACCAGAGGGATCAGCTAATAGAGCTGGATGTAGAATTGGGGTAATGGGGTTAGCTCCTGGAGAATCCTGTCTACTGTCATTATCTTTTATTTCACAATCCGGGGATAACATTAGATGTCCTTCTGAGATGTTCCTGCTTGTGTGTCCATCTGCTGGAAGTAAAAAACATTATGCACATATGAATTTTCATGAAGCAAATGAAAATAGGATTTTAATACCTACCGGTAAATCCTTTTCTCTTAGTCCGTAAAGGATGCTGGAGACTCCATAAGGACCATGGGGTATAGACGGGATCCGCAGGAGACATGGGCACACTATAAGACTTTGAATGGGTGTGAACTGGCTCCTCCCTCTATGCCCCTCCTCCAGACTCCAGTTAGAGAACTGTGCCCAGGGTGACGGACATTTCGAGGAAAGAATTTATTGTGTAAACACGGTGTCATACCAGCTCACACCTCGAACATACCGCAGAACGTGGCATTCAAGAGAATACCAGCCAACGGCATGAAAAATACTCAGCCACATGCTGAGAAAATATGTAACACAACCAGTGTGTCAACACAGACAATAAGCATGGCATGAACAACTTCAGCAACAGTCTGACAGAAAAGAAACATCCCAAGAGTGTAACCATAACCAATAACTGCAGACACAGTACGCACTGGGATGGGCGCCCAGCATCCTCTACGGACTAAGAGAAAAGGATTTACCGGTAGGTATTAAAATCCTATTTTCTCATACGTCCTAGAGGATGCTGGGGACTCCGTAAAGACCATGGGGTTTATACCAAAACTCCAGACCGGGCGGGAGAGTGCGGACAACTCTGCAACACTGATTGAGCAAACATGAGGTCCCCATCAGCCAGGGTATCAAACTTGTAGAGCTTAGCAAAAGTGTTTGAACCCGACCAAGTAGCCGCTCGGCAAAGTTGAACCGCCGAGAACCCTCGGGCATCCGCCCAAGAAGAGCCCATCTTCCTAGCAGAATGGGTCTCCACCGACTTCGGCAACGGCAATCCAGCTGTAAAACGAGCACGCCGAATCGTATCACAGATCCAGCGTTTTACAGACTGCATAGACGCAGGCGCCCCAATCATGTTGGGAACATACCGGACAAACGGTATAGTTCTTACTCCTCTCCGTCTTATGATTCTCAATACTTTTGGTATGAGGGGCAGAGGAGGGAACACATACACTGACTGGTACACCCACGGCGTTACCAGAGCGTCCACTGCTATTGCCTGAGGGTCCCTTGACCTGGCGCAATATCTGTCCAGTTTTTTGTTTAGACGTGACGCCATCATGTCCACCTTTGGTTTTTCCCAACGGTTTACAATTTGGTGGAAGACTTCTGGGTGAAGTCCCCACTCTCCCGGGTGAAGGTCGTGTCTGCTGAGGAAGTCTGCTTCCCAGTTGTCCACTCCCGGAATGAACACTGCTGACAGTGCTATCACATGATTTTCCGCCCAGCGAAGAATCCTTGCAGTTTCTGCCATTGCCCTCCTGCTTCTCGTGGCGCCCTGTCTGTTTACGTGGGCGACTGACGTGATGTTGTCCGATTGGATCAACACCGCCTGACCCTGAAGCAGAGGTTTTGTTTGAATTAAGGCATTGTAAATGGCCCTTAGTTCCAGAATGTTTATATGAAGAGATGTTTCCATGCTTGACCACAAGCCCTGGAAATTCCTTCCCTGTGTGACTGCTCCCCAGCCTCTCAGGCTGGCATCTGTGGTTACCAGGATCCAATCCTGAATGCCAAATCTGCGGCCCTCTAGTAGATGAGCACTCTGAAGCCACCACAGGAGAGACACCCTTGTCCTTGGCGACAGGGTTATCCGTTGATGCATCTGAAGATGCGATCCGGACCATTTTCCCAGTAGATCCCACTGAAACGTTCTTGCATGGAATCTTCCGAATGGAATCGCTTCGTAAGAAGCCACCATTTTTCCCAGGACCCTTGTGCACTGATGCACTGAGACCTGTCCTGGTTTTAGGAGGTTCCTGACTAGCTCGGATAACTCCCTGGCCTTCTCCTCCGGGAGAAACACCTTCTTCTGGACTGTGTCCAGAATCATTCCTAAGAACAGTAGACGTGTCGTTGGAATCAGCTGCGATTTTGGGATATTTAGAATCCATCCGTGCTGACTTAGCACTACCTGAGATAGTGCCACTCCGACTTCTAACTGTTCCTTGGTTCTTGCCCTTATCAGGAGATCGTCCAAGTAAGGGATAATTAAGATGCCTTTTCTTCGTAGAAGAATCATCATTTCGGCCATTACCTTGGTAAAGACCCGAGGCGCCGTGGACAATCCAAACGGCAGCGTCTGAAACTGATAATGACAGTTTTGTACTACAAACCTGAGGTACCCTTGGTGAGAAGGGTATATTGGGACGTGGAGATAAGCATCTTTGATGTCCAGCGACACCATATAGTCCCCCTCTTCCAGGTTCGCTATCACCGCTCTGAGTGACTCCATCTTGAATTTGAACCTTTTTATGTAAGTGTTCAAAGATTTTAGATTTAAGATTGGTCTCACCGAGCCGTCCGGCTTCGGTACCACAAATAGTGTGGAATAATACCCCTTCCCCTGTTGTAAGAGGGGTACCTTGATTATCACCTGCTGGGAGTACAGCTTGTGAATGGCTTCCAGAACTGCCTCCCTGTCGGAGGGAGACTTTGGTAAAGCAGACTTCAGGAACCGATGAGGAGGAAACGCCTCGAATTCCAGTTTGTACCCCTGTGATACTACCTGTAGAATCCAGGGATCCACTTGCGAGTGAGCCCACTGCGCGTTGAAATTCTTGAGACGGGCCCCCACCGTGTCTGAGTCTGCTTGTAAAGCCCCAACGTCATGCTGAAGACTTGGCAGAAGCAGGGGAGGGCTTCTGCTCCTGGGAAGCGGCTGCATGGTGCAGTCTTTTTCCTCTTCCTCTGCCCTTGGGCAGAAAAGAGTGGCCTTTTGCTCGCTTGTACTTATGGGAACGAAAGGACTGAGTTTGAAAAGACTGTGTCTTTTTCTGCTGATGTGAAGTAACCTGGGGTAAAAAGGTGGATTTTCCAGCCGTTGCCGTGGCCACCAGGTCTGTTAGACCAGCCCCAAATAACTCCTCCCCCTTATACGGCAATACTTCCATGTGCCGTTTGGAATCTGCGTCCCCTGACCACTGTCGGGTCCATAATGCTCTTCTGGCAGAGATGGACATTGCGCTTACTCTTGATGCCAGGGTACAAATATCCCTCTGCGCATCACGCATATATAGCAATGCATCCTTTAAATGTTCTATAGTTAACAAAATATTGTCCCTATCCAGGGTATCAATATTCTCAGTCAGGGAATCCGCCCATGCGACTCCAGCACTGCACATCCAGGCTGATGCGATTGCTGGTCGCAGTATAACACCAGTATGTGTGTATATACTTTTCAGGATATTTTCCAGCCTCCTATCAGCTGGTTCTTTGAGGGTGGCCGTATCAGGGGACGGTAACGCTACTTGTTTAGATAAACGTGTGAGCGCCTTATCTACCCTAGGGGGTGTTTCCCACCGCGCCCTAACCTCTGGCGGGAAAGGGTATAGTGCTAATAATTTATTAGAAATTAGCTGTTTTTTATCGGGGGAAACCCACGCTTTATCACACACCTCATTTATTTCATCAGACTCAGGAAAAACTATTGGCAGTTTTTTCACACCCCACATAATACCCGCCTTTGTGGTGTCAGAAAGGTTCAATGCCTCTTTCATTGCCGTGATCATGTAACGTGTGGCCCTACTGGACATTACGTTTGTCTCGTCACCGTCGACACTAGACTCAGTATCTGTATCTGGATCCGTGTCGACCCACTGAGGTAGCGGCCGTTTTAGGGCCCCTGAGGATGTCTGAGACGCCTGAACAGGCACTCATTGATTTGCCGGCTTTCTCATGTCGTCAACAGTTTTTTGCAAATTGCTGACATTATCACTTAATTGCTTAAACACAATCATCCAGTCAGGTGTCGACTCCCTAGGGGGTGACATCACTAACACAGGCAACTGCTCCGCCTCCACCTCATTTTCCTCCTCATACATGTCGACACACGCGTACCGACACACAGCACACACACCGGGAATGCTCTGATAGAGGACAGGACCCTACTTAGCCCTTTGGAGAGACAGAGGGAGAGTCTGCCAGCACACACCCAGTGCTATATATATACAGGGATAACCTTATATAAGTGTTAATCCCTTCTAGCTGCTGTTTTGTTATTATCTGCTGCCAAAATGCCCCCCCTTCTCTTTTTTACCCTGAATCAGAAGCAGGACTGCAGGGGAGAGTCAGGGAGCCGTCCTTCCAGCGGAGCTGTGAGGGAAAAATGGCGCCAGTGTGCTGAGGAGATAGGCCCCGCCCCTTCACGACGTCCTCATCTCCCGCTTTTTCTGTGTAAAATGGCAGGGGAAAAAATACATCCATATAGCCCTGGAGCTATATGTGATGTATTCCTTTAGCCAGCTAAGGTATTTGAGTTATATTGCGTCTCAGGGCGCTCCCCCCCCAGCGCCCTGCACCCTCAGTGACCGGAGTGTGAAGTGTGCTGAGAGCAATGGCGCACAGCTGCGGTGCTGTGCGCTACCTTAGTCTTGAAGACAGGATGTCTTCTGCCGCCGCTTTCACCGGACCTCTTCGTCTCTTCTGGCTCTGTAAGGGGGACGGCGGCGCGGCTCCGGTGACTCATCCAGGCTGAACCTGTGATCGTCCCTCTGGAGCTAACGTCCAGTAGCCTAAGAAGCCCAATCCACTCTGCACTCAGGTGAGTTCGCTTCTTCTCCCCTTAGTCCCACGGTGCAGTGAGCCTGTTGCCAGCAGGACTCACTGAAAATAAAAAAACCTAACTAAACTTTTATTCTAAGCAGCTCAGGAGAGCCACCTAGATTGCACCCTTCTCGGCCGGGCACAAAAATCTAACTGGCTTGGAGGAGGGTCATAGGGGGAGGAGCCAGTGCACACCACCTGATACTCAAGCTTTTATTTTGTGCCCTGTCTCCTGCGGAGCCGCTATTCCCCATGGTCCTTACGGAGTCCCAGCATCCACTTAGGACGTTAGAGAAAATACATATTCCTCATTAGTTTTTACTAACAGAGGAGGGTGTAGGATAAGAGATTGTTGTAGTGACTGAGCAAGGAGAATATATGACTCTTTCCTGTAATAAGTGGTTATTACTCACCTGTGCTGATATCTGTAGGGATCTCCTCCTCCATACACTGCTGATCTCCCCTCACATACGTCTCTTCTTCTCCCTCTGTATCTTCTGCCTTTATATCAGTCACATACGTCTCTTCTTCTCCCTCTGTATCTTCTGCCTTTATATCAGTCACATACGTCTCTTCTTCTCCCTCTATATCTTCTGCCTTTATATCTGACAGACCTTCTACCTAGATAACCCAAAAAAACGATACATAATGACACTTACATAGAGTCAAAAGAAGCGGAGGTGAAATAGTATATAATTTGGTCATGCTAAAACTGTTGCAGAGCATGCTGGGATGTGGGTGAGACCCTAAATCCCACCTACCTGATCCTCCTTTCGGATCCTGTGATTCTCCCCTGTACAGTCCTGGGAATACAGAGGACGGGGACATCTCTCTGGGGTATCTCTGTTACTGGGCCCATCTGTAGGAGACACACAGTGACTGAGTACAGTGTATATATGTGATTATCAGATGATGTGTGTATATAGGGGCCCCCATACCTGCTCTCCCCTGTACAATACATGACAGTCTCCTCTTACCCAGTGATGTGAGGGGACGGTGATTCTCCATCATCACGTCCTTGTACAGACCCCTGTGTTCCTCTATATACTCCCCCTCCTGCATGGAGACATAGACAGTGACATAATGACACCTTATAGACACCTGACACACACAATGATACAGTCATCACCCAGACACATCCCCTGGTGTTACTGTATAATGTACCATTCCCAGCAGTCACCCCTCCAGTCATCACTCAGACACGTCCCCTGGTGTTACTGTATAATGTCCCATTACCAGCAGTCACCTCTCCAGTCATCACCCAGACACGTCCCCTGGAGTTACTGTATAATGTCTCATTCCCGGCAGTCACCTCTGCAGTCATCACCCAGACACATCCCCTGGTGTTACTGTATAATGTCCCATTCCCAGCAGTCACCTCTCCAGTCATCACCCAGACACGTCCCTGGTGTTACTGTATAATGCCCCATTCCCGGCAGTCACCTCTCCAGTCATCACCCAGACACGTCCCTGGTGTTACTGTATAATGCCCCATTCCCAGCAGTCACCTCTCCAGCCATCACACAGACACGTCCCTGGTGTTACTGTATAATGCCCCATTCCCAGCAGTCACCTCTCCAGTTATCACCCAGACACATCCCCTGGTGTTACTGTATAATGCCCCATTCCCACCAGTCACCTCTCCAGTCATCACACAGACACATCCCCTGCTGTTACTGTATAATGTCCCATTCCCAGCAGTCACCTCTCCAGTCATCACCCAGACACGTCCCTGGTGTTACTGTATAATGCCCCATTCCCAGCAGCCACCTCTCCAGTCATCACCCAGACACATCCCCTGGTGTTACTGTATAATGTCCCATTCCCAGCAGTCACCTATCCAGTCATTACTCAGACGCATTCCCTGGAGTTACTGTATAATGTCTCATTCCCGGCAGCCACCTCTCCAGTCATCACCCAGACACATCCCCTAGTGTTACTGTATAATGCCCCATTCCCAGCAGTCATCTCTCCAGTCATCACCCAGACACATCCCCTGGTGTTACTGTATAATGTCCCATTCCCAGCAGTCACCTCTCCAGTCATCACCCAGACACATCCCCTGGTGTTACTGTATAATGCCCCATTCCCAGCAGTCACCTCTCCAGTCAGCAGCTGAATGATCTTGTTGGTGAGTTCCAGGATCTTCTGGTCATTGTGTCTCTCATGTATCAGTGAGTGAGGAGGAAGCACCGTGATGGGGCTCTGAGTCCTGCTCAGTCCGTCTGACACAAGGGTACAGCTGCTGGGTGTCTTACACTCATTGGATGTCTTCACTACTGTGTAATCCTGTGTAACGAGGGAAACATCAAATACCAATGTATACACTCCCAGACCCCCTCACCTCCCCAGTCATGTCTCTGTATTATTACTATAGATATAAGTGATGTCACTGTGACACTCCCAGATCCCCTCACCTCCCCAGTCTTGTCCCTGTATTATTACTATGGATATGTGACGTCAGTGTAATACTCCTAGATCCCCTCACCTCCCCAGTCATGTCCCTGTATTATTACTATAGATATAAGTGACGTCACTGTGACACTCCCAGATCCCCCACCTCCCCAGTCATGTCCCTGTATTATTACTATAGATATAAGTGACGTCACTGTGACACTCCCAGATCCCCTCACCTCCCCAGTCATGTCCCTGTATTATTACTATAGATATAAGTGACGTCACTGTGACGCTCCCAGATCCCCTCACCTCCCCAGCCTTGTACCTGTATCATTACTATAGATATAAGTGACGTCATTGTGACACTCCCAGATCCCCCACCTCCCCAGTCATGTCCCTGTATTATTACTATAGATGTTATGTCACTGTGACGCTCCCAGATCCCCTCACCTCCCCAGTCATGTCCCTGTATTATTACTATAGATATAAGTGACGTCACTGTGACGCTCCCAGATCCCCTCACTTCCCCAGTCATGTCCCTGTATTATTACTATAGATATAAGTGACGTCACTGTGACGCTCCCAGATCCCCTCACCTCCCCAGCCTTGTACCTGTATTATTACTATAGATATAAGTGACGTCACTGTGACACTCCCAGATCCCCTCACCTCCCCAGTCATGTCCATGTATTATTACTATAGATATGTGACGTCACTGTGACATTCCCAGATCCCCCCACCTCCCCAGTCATGATCCTGTATTATTACTATAGATGTTATGTCACTGTGACGCTCCCAGATCCCCTCACCTCCCCAGTCATGTCCCTGTATTATTATTATAGATATAAGTGACGTCACTGTGACGCTCCCAGATCCCCTCACCTCCCCAGCCTTGTACCTGTATTATTACTATAGATATAAGTGATGTCACTGTGACACTCCCAGATCCCCTCACCTCCCCAGCCTTGTACCTGTATTATTACTATAGATATAAGTGATGTCACGGTGACACTCCCAGATCCCCTCACCTCCCCAGTCAGCAGGTAAATGATCTTCAGGGTGATTTTGATTATCCTCTTAGTCTTGTGACTCTTGTTTGGGTCCATCCTCAGTGATTCAGAGAGAATACAGAAAATGTGAATTGCAATAAAGACAGCTGGTGTGCCTATGAATAAATATACACAACACAGATTACACATGTAACATGGTAAAATGGGATTTTGGTACTTACCGATAAATCCTTTTCTCAGAATCCATAGGGGATACTGGGGTGCAGTTTACAGTGGGGTATAAACATGGTCCATGGAGCCGATGCACAATATTTTTTTTAGTCTGTGTTTGCTAGCTCCTCCCCTCTATGCCCCTCCCCATTAGGCCAGTTAAGATAACTGTTCCCGTAGAGAGACGGAACATAACTGGAGAATAGAAGATATAGAATATATAATAGAACATACTAGAGAAAACTGGAATAGAACCAGAACAAAACTGGAAGCAAAGTGTAACAGCCGGCAGAGAACCAACACACAACATGAACAGTCGTGCAGAAAGAACAGTACAGGGTGCGCACCCAGTATCCCATATGGACTCCGAGAAAATTATTTATCGGTAAGTATCAAAAGCTCATTTTCTCTTACATCCATAGGGGATGCTGGGGTGCAGTTTACAGTGGGGACGTCCCAGAGCTCCCATCACGGGTGGGAGTGTGCTGTGACCCCTGCAAGACCAAACAGAGCGTCAGATGATGTCAAGAAGCCCGCTTGGAAGCTGGCCAGCCTAACTTGTTAGCAGCATACAGAACGAAGAAGGAGGCCGAATCTTTAATAGTGGCCATCTTCTCCACATTGATGCGAAGAGCCCGCACCACATATAGTGTCCGCTAAACTGATGACGTAACTCTAAGAACAAGCACCATCTTTGGCCCTGTCAGCATGAAAGATGAGATATGGAGGCTTGGACGACAACTCACTCAAACCTGACAATCTCCTAGCAGATGCCAAGCCAGAAGAGTAACGGTCTTCCAGGTGAGATATGTGAAATCCGTAGTCTCCAACATTTCCAAATTTGAAGACTGGAGAAGAACAGCAGAAAGACACACAAGGTGCGGTTGGAGAAGTGAATGGAGGCTGGAGGTGTAGAATCCCCTGCAGGAATGTCTGACGTCTGGGGTGAAACCTGTACGTTAAGTGAATCTAGTCGCAAGGACGCATCTAACCCTGCCTGCAGGAATTTAAAAATACGTCACCAACCGAAAAGCAGGAGGCGGATACTGGCTCTATTTACAGATGGAGACACTCTCATCTGAGGCAGCTCCATCGCAGGCGTACACTCCTGGCGTGACCAGGCAATCCAGTGAATGGGGCGCGTCTCTGTCTAGTGAATGGGGCGCGTCTCTGTCTAGTGGGGCGCGTCTCCGTCTAGTGGATGGAGCATGGCTACATCTGTACATCAAATGACATACCGCTTCCAATCGCTATAGTAGTGTTTAGAAGTGACCTCCTTCCTGGCACTGATTATAGTGGGAATCGTCATCGTAGGTATACACTTCTTTAAGTGACATGCCCAGGACTAGAACCTATGACCTATTACTCTGGAAGTAGTCACCTTACTTATGGGGTTATCTACTTTTAGCTAGTACTGTCTTTCCAACAGCTACTTCATCAAACGTTGCCACTATAAGACCGGATAAAAGAAAAGATCCTACTGAAGCAGGTCCTCTTGAAGTGGTAAAGAGCAGGGGTTGTTGACCAAAAGGAGTGAAGGATTGTGTAGCACGGCCTGCGAGGCCATCTGGAACCATGAGGATTACCAGAACTCTCCCCGTCTTCGCTCATGAAAGAAGAGGAAACTGGTAGACTCTCTGAAAAGTTCAGGGAGTCATCAGGGTATCCACCGATATTGCCTCTGGGGCTCTTGTCCTGGAACAGTATCTTTAAAGATTCCTATTTAGCTGAGCCATCAATGTTGGAACCCCCACTCCTCCGGATGTAAATCTGCAGAGGAAATTCGCCTCCTAATAGTTGACTTATGGTATGAAGATAGACAAAATAGTTTCGGCGTACCTCTCTGCTCAGTAGAAGATCTTGACATCCAGTCTCATAGCAGCTCTGCTTTTTGTTCCGCCCCGACGGTTGACGTATGCCACGGCCGTGGCATTGTCGGACTGAACTTTGAACATGCCGACCCTGTAGCCCGGGAAACGCCTGCTCTGGTGCGTTGAATATCACCCTCAGTTGCAATATGTATATCTGGAGTGTGGTTTTTGATCTGGGCCAGTGACCCTGGAACTGAGAGCCCTGTGTTACCAAATCCAAGACCCTGAGACTTGTATCAATGGGCAGAAGCACCCAGTTCAATGTTAAAGGAGCGACCCTCTAGCAGAGGGATGGGGAACCATTGGCCCTCCAGCTGTTGTTGAACTATACATCCCAGCATATCTTGCAATACTTTTAGCATGGCCAAAGAGCAAAACCGTAGTAGGACATGCTGGGATGTGTAGTTCAACAACAGCTGGAGGGCCAAAGGTCCTCCATCCTTACTCTAGCAGAAGTGGTGTCACCACCACCACAGAGACAGTCGTGTCTGAGGAGCTAGGCGTATTATTTGAGGCATGTGCAAGTGTGACCCGGGCCAGTCGGAGATCCAACTGGAATGTCCGGGAGAGAAGGAGCCATACTGAAATCGCCTCGTAGGATGTGACCACCTGGCCGCGGAGGCGGATGCAAAGATGACTGGAGACCATAAAATGACAATATATCACAAATAGCGCAGACACATATAGGAAACGTCCTCACATTGAGGTGAGTTTTGTACATATCCAGTATACTGTGTATCACCCCATCTAGGCTTCAATGCAGTCCAGTAGTTGTACATTTCCAGTATTCTCCCATTCCATCGTTCAATATCTCAAGCAGAAAGAGAGGGACATAGAGCAATACAACCAGATGTAAAAGGGGAACAATATTTATTGCATTGCACTCACAAGAACACAGATAACAAAGGGGTGTAACCACTATGGTGGATGGGGGATCGTCACATATGCAGTTACCGTCCTATATGTATGCAGTTGTCCAGAACGGTCACACCACCGGGTATTCAAGCAGCTGTACGATCCCTGATCAGTCAGTCACCACGCCTGAAGCTTTTCGGACAAATGTCCTTCTTGTTTGCTCCAATGTCCTGTTTGCTGCATTTGTGATATATTGTTTTATGTTCTGATATAGACCGGTGAAGGGTCTTTTTATCACAAGGGCCGCACTGCAGGTGTGCGCGATCATTAATCCATTTTGAATTGTTATGGGGACCTGACATGTCCGGTGGACCAACCGTACCATGGCTTGAATAGCCTAGGCCTTATAGAGAAGAAGGAATACCTGTTAGGTGCCGCAGTCCACGGCGCCGCTCGGTCTGCTTCCGAGCAACGCTCACGGCCGCTGCACTTCCCTCCCTGCCTGCCGCCTAGCAACGCCAGGACGCCGTGCACGCTGAGCCGCCGGGTCCCTGGCAATGCTGGGACGCCGTGCGCGCTTACCTGCCAGACCCTTAGCAACGGGGACGCCACCGCGTTCCCCGTTGCTTCCTATCAATCAATACACCTGTTAGCTCTGGTCGTGCAGCAGGGCAGCTGCACGACATTACTAATTAAGCTTCGCTGCAGCTATTGGAGGGCTCCCTGTTATATTCTCCCTCACTACCTGGCACAGACGCCGGTGATCGCTTCCTGCATGCTGTTCCTGCCTTGTAACGTCTGTTCCTGGTCAGTTGTATCTGGTCGATCCTGCTCCATGTGCTCCCGAGTCCGTGGAGTTCTGAAGTCGGTCCTGGGAATCCTTCCTGTTCAAGTGAACCTGTTGCAGTCATCTGGGGGTTCTCGTTTGTTGGGGTTCTCTCCCGGTTTCGTGAGTAGCGGCATCTGCCGCGTGTTGCGGCATCTGCCGCGTGTTGCGGCCTAGGCCGCTTAGTCCTTGTGTTACTTTTTGCGTTTGAGGTTTTTGCGGAGGTTTCCGCTTTTCACGGTCCTCCCCGGAACTCGGCGGTGCCGTGTGGGGGAGTGGGCAGTGGTATCTTTTGTTGTTCTTTTCCTTTGGCGGCGTGCCGCACATATATTTAGTTTTAGGGTTGTTAGTAGCCCCTAGCTTCGGTTTGCTTTAGTTAGAGGTCCCCTTGTTATTATCCTGTCTCGGTTCACGCCTTGTCTCACTCTAAGACCTGGGAGCATCGGTGTTGGGCAGACCTAATCCTCCCTTCAAACGCGGCTGCCGTGGGCCCAAGAAACCATAGTCACTCAGGCGTGAACTGACCACACGGGTAAAACAACGGAGGTAGGGTGCTAGGGGCTATGTCCGTTCCATCCCTATCTCAGCGTCACGTCCTGGTGCTCTGGACTCACTTCACAACATCTTTCTAGTTCTCAGCATCAGGAACGTAACATTATCACCGGCCAAAACACACACACAAAAAAAAACAAGATATAAAATATTAAACAGTTATTTTTGTTTTTGGTGGGCCTTGAAATTCGGCCTCATGAATCCGGCAGTTTTAGGACCGAATCCCAGCCAGCTTTTAGCCAACCAGATTCAGGAACTAACTCAGATGGTTCAGGACCTTACTCTTAAGGTGAGATCGCAGGAAGATCTTTTGCGAGCCTCCCCGAGTATGATTCCAGAACCAAAGATGCATCTACCTGACCGTTTTTCGGGTAACCGAAAGGATTTTTTTAATTTCAAGGAAGCTTGTAAGCTTTATTTTCGTTTAAGGCCCCGATCCTCTGGTACTGAGTCTCAACGGGTCGGGATTGTGATGTCATTACTACAAGGCGATCCGCAAACCTGGGCTTTTGGGTTAAAAGCCGATGATGTTGCCTTGCTATCTGTAGATGCCTTTTTTAAGTCCTTAGGCCTTTTGTATGATGACCCTGATAGAGAAGCGTTGGCTGAGAGCCACCTGTGTGCACTTAAGCAAGGGAAAAATCCAGCAAAGGCGTATTGTACCGAGTTTCGCAGTTGGTCGAACGCCTGTGGCTGGAATGACCCGGCCCTGCACAGTCAGTTTCGCCTCGGTTTGTCCGAAGTTATTAAAGACAGTCTCCTTCATTACCCCGCTCCTGAGACTAGACAAACTCATGGAGCTTGCTATTAAAATTGATCGTCGTCTCCGGGAGCGGAGGGCTGAAAGAGGAGCTAGTTTCAGGCCTAGTCCATGTGTATATATTTTTCCTGAGGACGTCGAGGAGCCCATGCAAATGGGTCTCTCCCGGCTGTCCCCAGAGGAAAGAACCAGAAGGCTAAATTCTGGTCTTTGTTTGTATTGTGGTGGCAAGGGACATGTTGCACGTAATTGCCCGAATAAGCAGGGAAACGCTCTGACCAAGTGAATTGTGAGGGGGTTCACTTGGGTCTGCAGTTAATCTCCTCTAATGATTGTTTATTAGTTCCTGTAAAAATTTCCTTTGGTAGCCTCATGTCACGATCCGGGTACTGAGACGCCATTTTCTGCCCGTTAGGTGCCTCCTGAGGTTGGCTCAGCGGGCCAGGGCCAGGCTTTAACCTTGGTTGTGGCCTGCAGCGCTGGTCTTAGCATCCACCCGGGTATGTGTACTCACAGAAGTGCGGCGCTCTCAGCCCCGCCGCGGCCGTCACCGCCGCATCCGAGGACCTCTCCTGGATACACGTCCTCCATGTGACTCTGCCGTTCCTGTGGCCGCTGTGTGCGTCTGGGCGCATGAAGCTCTGCTGATTGCGGCCTCCGCCACCATTGTTACATGGCTAAAGTACTTTGTTCCCCTTCTGTGTGTGTGTTCATGGGCGCAGCCATGTTGGACTTCCTCACATGACATTGTTCCTTCTATCCACAGTGCTGACAGTGCTGGAGCCTAATTGCCCACCAATCCCTGCTAAGCTGTGGGTATAAATATCCTGGATCCACACCCAGAAGATTGTCAGTGCTTCTGTTTCCTTCAGCTACTCCAGTGTGCAGTTCTCTGTGGACTCTCTCTGGTGCATTCCAGCTCTCTTGTAACCAGCTTGTGGAGCAGCCTGTTTCTCTGTGTTCCCGCATCCAGTGATAAGTAGTGTGTATACTCTGGCTTACCAGCGACCCCCAGCTGCATTTCTTATTTACCAGCGAACTCCAGCTGCATTTCTTATTTACCAGTGACCCCAGCTGCATTTCTTATTTACCAGCGAACTCCAGCTGCATTTCTTATTTACCAGCGAACCCCAGCCTCATTTCTTATTTACAAGCGAACCCCAGCTTAATTTCCCATTTACCTGCAAGCCTCAGCTTCATCTTCTGTTTACTCACGAACACTTACATTATTTACAGCTTCACGAATCATCCTCATTATCACGTTAGTCTTCACCTGAGACCTCAAGCTTTATACAGAACTTTTTTTTTCATTTCGGATTACTGGTCTCAACCAGCAGTATGTTCTTTATCCATGGTGACAGTATTATTTCAATGCACCTTATTTGACTTTTATTTAATAAAAACCTTCAAAGTTATTTCAGTTGTCGTGGTCACACCTTCGTGCTTCTATAACTACTACTGTGCGCATGTCTAGGAGTCCACTCTCTCCTCTTAAATTCCAGTACCAGTCAGCCCCTACAACTGAGGCTTCCAGTCACCGTCATCAGCCCTTAGTTGTGACACCTCAGTTCGTTGGTGTCGGCCTTCGTCGACAGTGGAGCAGCGGGAAATTTCATGGATCTTGGTTGGGCTCAGGGTTTGGGCGTTCCACAGATACCTTTGGATAAACGCATCACCATGCACGGCTTGGATGGTGGTCCGCTTTCTAATGAGGTAATCACTCACCGCACACCACCAGTACAAGTGACAGTGGGGGCCCTACATTCAGAGAAAATCGAATTTTACCTTACCCATTGTCCGGCTGTCCCCGTAGTTCTGGGTCACCCCTGGCTTGCCTTTCATAATCCCACCATAGATTGGCGGTCTGGGGAGATTTCCTGATAGGGTCCCTTTTGTGTTAAGGAATGTATTTCCCGTCCAGTCCGGGTTGCGGCAGTCACCCCAGAACTTATTCCTTTGGAATATCAGGACTTTGCCGACGTTTTCTCCAAGGGTAATGCGGATATTCTTCCTCCTATGACTGCGCTATTGACTTAGTTCCCGGTGCCTATTTAACTAAGGGGAGACTATATGCCCTGTCTGGGCCGGAAACTACGGCAATGAATGATTATGTACAGGAGAGCCTAAAAAATGGCTTCATTAGGCCCTCGAAATCTCCATTGAGTGCAGGGTTCTTTTTTGTTGAGAAAAAAGATGGGTCGCTCAGACAATGTATTGATTTTCGGGCTCTGAATAAAATCTCTGTTAAAAACACCTACCCCTTGCCACTGATTTCAGTACTATTTGATCAGCTCCGGACTGCCGTTATCTTTTCCAAGATCGAACTTAGAGGGGCTTACAATCTCATCCTAATTAAATCTGGGGATGAGTGAAAGACTGCTTTCAGCACACAGTCAGGACATTATGAATACCTGGTGATGCCGTTTGGGCTGTCAAATGATCCTGCTGTATTTCAAGATCTCATTAACGACGTCCTTCGCATCTTTCTAGGAAAGTTCGTAGTCGTTTATTTAGATGACATTTTGATTTACTCTGGGTCTTTTGAACAACATATTACCCATGTGCGAATGGTCCTTCAGAAGATACGGGAAAATAATTTATACGCCAAACTGGAGAAATGTGATTTCCACATCACAGAAGTGTCCTTCCTGGGGTATATTATTTCTCCTAAGGGGTTTTTAATGGAGCCAAAGAAACTCCAGGCCATTCTAAATTGGGCACAACCCACGAATTTAAAAGCAATTCAGCGCTTTTTAGGGTTTGAAAATTACTATAGGCGTTTTATTCATACCTTCTCAGATTTGGTTGCTCCTATTGTGGCATTGACTAAAAAAGGAGCGGATCCTTCCAATTGGTCGCCTGAAGCCAAGTCTGCATTTCTGGCCTTAAAGAAGGCCTTTGTCTCAGCTCCAGTACTCAGACACCCTAACCCGGAGCTCCCCTTTATTGTCGAGGTAGATGCCTCAGAGGTTGGAGTGGGGGCTATCCTTTCTCAGGAAGACCCGGAGTCTCAGGAGTTACACCCATGTGCCTTCATGTCCAGAAAATTCTCCTCCGCAGAATCCAACTATGTTGGTAATCGAGAATTGTTGGCAGTTAAATGGGCTTTCGAGGAGTGGAGGCACTGGCTGGAAGGAGCAAGGCATACCATTACGGTGTTTACTGTCCACAAGAACCTGCAGTATATCGAGTCAGCTAAACGGCTTAATGCTCGACAGGCACGTTGGGCGCTGTTTTTTACTCGTTTCAGGTCTATTATCACCTTCAGGCCCGGTTCCAAGAATACAAAGCCGATGCCCTGTCACGTTGTTTTCTTCCGGTTCACAATAACCACCCGGCTACTACCCCCATAGTCCCATCGTCTGTCATCCGGGCTGGCCTCACACAGGATTTATTTACACAGCTAGTCCAGCTTCAGCAGCAGGCTCCCAAAGTCACTCCTGCAGATTGTCTCTTTGTCCCTGAATTTCTGAGAGGCACTGTTCTAGCTGAGTTTCATGATAATAAGGTTTCTGGTCATCCGGGTATCACTAAGACCTTGGAGTTAATCTCTCACTCAGTGTGGTGGCCTAATCTTTCTAAAGATGAAAGGGAATTTATACGTTCCTGTCAGGTTTGTGCTCAGTACAAGGTATCTCGATCGTTGCCGGTCGGGCAACTCATACCTTTAGCCGTTCCTCTCAGGCCATGGTCACATGTATCCATGGATTTCGTGGTGTACCTTCCGCTTTCAGCTGGATTTCGAGTTATTTGGGTGGTAGTAGACCGTTTTAGTAAGATGGCCCACTTCATTGCTCTCCCCCGATTACCCTCTGCTCAAGGGTTGGCAATTTTATTTCTCCGCCATGTGTTCTGGCTCCATGGTTTACACAGGAATATTGTCTCTGATCGGGGACCGCAATTCATCGCCCGTTTCTGGAAACGTTTTTGTGCCTCATTAAATATGAAACTCTCTTTAACATCTGGGTACCATCCACAGTCTAACAGACAAACAGAACATGTTAATCAGTCTTTAAAACAGTATTTACGGCTATATTCAGCCAAACTTCAGAATGATTGGTCTGAATTTCTTCCTTTGGCCGAGTTTGCCTATAATAACTCTTGTCATTCTTCCACCAAAGAGTCCCCATTCTTTTCTGTCTTGGGCTTTCATCCTAGATCCAATTATTTTTACCCTCATTTTCCATTCTCCTCATTAACCTTAACTTCCCGTCTCAGAATGATTTGGAAAAAGGTGCACCTTGCCCTTAAGAAGGCTGCCTTCCGAGAAAAAATTATTTCTGAAAGGTTCCGACGCCCATGCACTTTTAAGGTGGGAGATAAGGTGTGGTTGTCAACCCGCAATATCAAGCTCCGACAACCCTCGACTAGATTGGGACCCAAATTTATTGGACTGTTCCTTATCATTAAGAAGGTTAACCCAGTTGCTTTTCGGCTACGCTTGCCTAAATCATTCAAAATTGGTAATACTTTTCACTGTTCCCTTCTGAAGCAGTATTTTTCTTCCAGGAGATTCCCTCAGAAGACTTCCCAGGGTAGACCTCCGGTGGATGTTCAGGGGCAACAAGAGTTCTTGGTGGAGAAGGTTTTAGATTCCAAAGTTTCTCGGGGCCGGCTTTATTTTTTGGTTCACTGCAAAGGCTATGGCCCGGAAGAAAAGTCTTGGATCCTGGATAAGGATCTACATGCCCCTAAATTTAAGAGATTATTCTTTCAGGAATTTCCTCAGTAACCCGGATTTAGGGGTTCTTTAACCCCTCCTCAAGAGGAGGGGGTACTGTTAGGTGCCGCTGTCCACGGCGCAGCTCAGTCTGCTTCTGAGCGATGCTCACGGCCGCCGCACCTCCCTCCCTGCCCGCCCGGCGTCTAGCAACGCCAGGACGCCATGCACACTGAGCCGCCGGGTCCCTGGCAATGCTGGGACGCCGTGCGTGCTTAGCCGACGGAACCTTAGCAACGGGGACGCCACTGATGAACTGTGTTCCTCATTGCTTCCTATCAATCAATACACCTGTTAGCTCTGGTCGTGCAGCAGGGCAGCTGCACGACATTACTAATTAAGCTTCGCTGCAGCTATTGGAGGGCTCCCTGTTATATTCTCCCTCACTACCTGGCACAGACGCCGGTGATAACTTCCTGCATGCTGTTCCTGCCTTGTAACGTCTGTTCCTGGTCAGGTGTATCTGGTCGATCCTGCTCCCTGTGCTCCTGGAGTTCTGAAGCCGGTCCTGGGAATCCTTCCTGTTCAAGTGAACCTGTTGCAGTCATCTGGGGGTTCTCATTTGTTGGGGTTCTCTCCCAGTTTCATGAGTAGCGGCTTCTGCCGCGTGTTGCGGCCTAGGCCGCTTAGTCCTTGTGTTACTTTTTGTGTTTGAGGTTTTTGCGGAGGTGTCAAAGTCGAAAAATATCATGATTCACAATGCCTTGTACTAACCCCAATGCACATACCCGCTGATTGTGCACCCACTTCCCTGTGCGTACGCATCCCCTCAGGTTGCGTAAGGGACGCTCCGACATCGCCTGCGCATGGAGATGTGTATTTACGGCGGAGTTTGTGAGCTTGTAGCGGGCGACTAGATCGTAACATATTTAATCTATATAGTGTGTTTTGTAGATAATATTCCCCTTATTAATGTCTGCAAGTATGTATAGTGTAAATGGTTTGTGGACATGGGTATTCCTCTTTGCATGATATGAAGGGTCAGACAAAGGTTGAATGGTGGTGTTTAGTATCTAACTGAAGAGTATTTTAATAGTAACATTTCAGTGTTGGTTAGGAAGATTGTTCGCTGCTGCGTATAGTTATGTTTAAAAGTAGTTTATAGACATTCACTGTATTTGCAATTCATTACACATGCAGGGGGGAATCCAGAGGATACCTCCCACCTGAGCAGTTGGAGAAGGACACACCCCATCTGTTTAAACCCACCTATGACCTTTACTATAATGTGGAGACACAGTCCTGTGTCCAATGAACAATGAGATTGTAGGGACCATTGTATTGTGAATGTATGCTGTAAATATAAGGACCAACATTGCTGGGCCAGTCACTCTCTCTCACTCAAGGCTTTCTACCTGAATAGCTGAGGGCTAGATTCCAGATTGCGCATGCGAAAGATTCCCCACGTATGTAAGTTTCTCTATAGTCATTTCTTCCCTTTGTGTATGCCATTCATTCTCTCTGTGTACTTGTGTTTGCGATCGTTCACTATTGTTTATATTTGTTTTATGTTATTCTGTTTAGTTATTAATGTTAGGTTTGTAGAGTATAAGCTGTAACTGTTTTTCCCCTTTTTCATACTAAAATCATCTAAGAAGTTGTTGGAACCTTACTAAGTATTGTGTGTTTCCCCATTTATTACTAAGGGTTTCTGAGCATCTCAATCGCTCAAACAGCTTGCTTAATAACAAGGTTAACTAGTGTTACATCATTGCAGTATCTTGGTATTAAGGTTTACAGTATAAGAATATTCTGTGTTTAAGGTTTAAAAGGTTATTGACTGTGTGAGCGCTCGCTGTGTGTATTCCGTACACCCAGCACAGCGTGTGTACGTTACTTGCGTACCATGTGCGAAGTCTTTATATGCAAATAGCGTACAAAGTGCGTAGCACGTGCACGTGGTTTAGCGGCCATAACGGCTTCACGGTATTAGTACATAGCTTATTTTCAAAGGTAAATATTTGACTCTATCAATTGAGGGCTAGTTCTGGGATTTCCTCATACCCACAGCCTAGCAGGTTAAGGCAGACTTTATCTATCCGTAAAGGTTGGGGATACGGTAGTGCTGATCAGATAAGCGTCTGCTTCGCTTGGTTTGTAGGGATGCTGGTGGGATCCGAGGAAGGTAAGAACGGTAAGCTATTGTCTTTTAAAATCTGGTTTTAATTTCTATTTGGTGCCAACTGCACACGCAACACATGTAACACACGCACACACCTGTACTCTGCATATCTGACCATATTGTTGCAAAACAAGGTTCAAATGAGTCATATCGTGTTTGATTCAGATTGGATTGCTTATCTGTTTAAATAGGTTTAAAAGTATTTTGAATCGCTCTGCATAGCTTGATAGTTTTATTTTTAACCCAGGCCTAAAATAACTTCAGGTGCTTGCATGGTGATTTTCTTTGTGACAAAAGAAGCCGCATGGTCTGTCCTCCATTTTGTGTAACTCTAATGGATGTGGAAGGGGGAGGAGCAGCGGACATTTTGGGAAGGTAAAAAAAATATTTTTTCTAAATAGCTGATTTTCAGTTGACTCAGGAATAATCAGCCGTCCTTTGTCAAAAATAAATCACCATTTTCGAGTTTCCAATGCATTTGTTTAACCCATGTCATAATCAATTATAAATAGTTTAGATGGGGTTTAATGAAAGTTAATAATAAAATGAATATTTGATTTAGGAACGACACACAGAGAAACAAAGTTTTTTGTTTTTTTTCCCCTCTCCTTACCTCTAAGATTCTGTTGAACTGCTTGTTGTGAGATGGGCCATTGAAATGCAAATTAACCTGTGTAACTGTTTTTTTTTTCCTAGCAGTGAAGAGAATCACCTTCACAGACAGTTAAAAGCATATTCATATGCAAATTAGAAGCACTGAATAAGTGAATGGGTCTCGGGAGACCAGTGATTAGTACATAGATGTAATATTATAATTATGTGTGTGTTCATATCAATGTATGTTCTACAAGATAGCTATACAATGTGAAACATACTATTGGAAGCATTGATTATTAGATTCATTTAAAATTGTATTGTATCTGTGTATTTTTACCTATCTACCTTCCTGTTTGCCATTTATTATTGATTACGTACTGAGAAAAATATGATGCTATTTTAGTTAAAAGTAAGATTAATACTTAAAGGGAGTAATTGTAAAACACGCACACAGCCTGGCCTAGTTAAAGGTTGATACAGTGGAATCTGTGTGGTGTTTGGTAAGCGATTATAGTTAAACATTGTTTACATTTATAGAAGAGTGTTATTTGTGTTACTGCGGACGTATCCGGCCTGTGTACACGTGTCTCTCACCGAGTGCGAGTCAAGCGTACGCGACGCAAAGGCCTACACAAGTGGCGTGTTTACGCAACGTGCGTACAGATACGCCCACTAGATACAAATCACACGATAACATTGTTTTAGTAAGGCCATACGGAAGCCTCGAGATAATAGCACAATTTCTTTCAGTTTCCTAAAACTAGATCCTTCTCTGGCTGCATCTCCTCTGGGATTAACCTGTGTTACCTGAATGAAAGAAATTTTCTGTACAGAAAAATCAAAAGTATATTTGAAGTGAAAGAAGCGTGTGTATGCAAGTTAATTTTTCTTTGGGTGAATCTTGAGACAATTCGAGATTTCGTAGAAGTACACTCGTGAAGTGATATCACGTGGTGGCGTGGGAGGCATCTCATGTTAACAGTGAAATAAGGTAAAAGGAGCAAGTTAGTATTACAGCAGACCAGAAGGTCGCTAAAGTTTGAAGACCCTGACTTAAGAAAGGTCAGAGGTAGTGGGCGCAACCCACAGAGAGGTTGGCGCAAAACCCATATAGGCCCGTGTTGAGAATAAGCTCCGGCTGAAGGTTTCGCAACCGATTCCGTTGGTCGTAAGGCGTATAAATAATAGTTATTTATACACAGTGCGACTGTACCGCATGTAATTGTGTGCATTAGTTTGTTACCTTGATACCCATTCAGTTTTGTTGGATCATAAACGCTATTTGTACATTCTAACGTGATTTGTGTAGGTTTTTTTTTATTTTAAAGGGAGGTTCGCTGATCACTCAGGAATTCTCCAACAACCGAAACTTACTGGGGAGGTTAACCTACTCACACACGCCCCAGTAAATACAGGTTACATAGGGGCCTAAGTTGAGTACGCCAGCGCTAAAGCAGTTTCTGTGTGTATTGGTCAACGTGGGCGAGAGTGAGTGAAGGCACTCGTTGAACTTTCACCGTCGCCTTACGTCGGGCAATTTGTTTTTTTGTGGGCATTCGCTGAGAAGGCAATACCTGCAAATAATGGGGGCCAGTTGCTCAAGTGAGGGACGATCAACCAAGGTTCAGGATGACTTAGTACCACGACTAGTTGGGTCGGAGAGCTACATAATGTGTGAAAAATATGGATCACACGCAGAGGTTTTATGCAATGAGTGGGAACGTATGACTGTGAACGATGGGGATAAGTTTCCCAGGGTGGGCAATTTTAATCCTGAGGTTTTGCAAAATTTAAGGAGAAGGATAGGTCTCATAAAATCCGGGAAGCAACGGAATAGACATTATAATTGTTTACATTTATGACAACAGGAAGGTGAGATACAAGGAAGATTATCTTACACAGCTTGTTCTCACTTTAGCAGGAAACATATGGCAACTGGAGAAGCAATGGCTACAGAGAATGGCATACTGCGATATGATGATAATTGTGCACTTAGTAACTGTATTAATAATGATAAGAGTAAATGTAATAAATGTAATAATGATAGAAGGAAAACTGATAAATGTACAAATTCTAACCCGTGCAAGCTGCACTCATGTTAAACTTCCCCAAGGATTACAAGCAAGAAAGTGAGCCCAGCACGATGTCGGCACCTTTTCCAGCAGCCATCATACGAGACACCCAGGTGGGCACGGCCCAATCGGTAAAGGCAGTAGTCAAACCCCCTTACGGAGGGTCAGGTGAGGTCGTGTCCGCAGGTAAGTACGGTATTGTATATCATGCACAGACAAATACACCTCATATTGTAGAGCCAACACCAGATGATGTTGTTGAACTTAATCCTGTCAGGGTGATTGCAATCCCAAATGGACAGACTGACGCTCTGGCAATCACTCCCGCCAAGAACAGTGCAATGCACCGCCCCTGGTTCCGGACAGAATTAAGGACAATTATGTCTGAATTTCCTGATCCCAGGAGAGATCTAGCCGCATGTCAGAGGTTTATTAAAGAACTATGAAACTCCACAGAACCCACCAATAAAGATTGGCGGACAGTGCTGAGGGCATGTTTGCCCTCCAATACTGACCCTGCGAAATTCATTACTGATTGTAAGTTAGACGCAGAGGTACCTCTTACTGAGGAATACAATCAGGAAAATGTTAAACAGATCAACATTCAATTAGGAGTATATTTCCCAGCTGTTGTCAAGTGGAACGAAATCTTCTCCATAAGACAAAAAGAAGGTGAAATTGCTTCTAATTATTTCAATCGAGCACTGCAGGTAATGGCTAGATACACTGGGATCGTAGACATTGAGATAAATATACATCATAGAGAAGTAGCGGTTTATGTATTAATGAAAGGTTTAACAAAAGTGTTGAGAACAAGGATACAGACCACTCAACCTAACTGGAGAAGTATCTCGGTGGCTGCATTAAGAAAGTCCGCTGTTGGGCACGAACGGAATATCAGCAAGCACAGGGAGTCACAAGGGGGTAAGCTGGTGACAATAAGTAAACTACCTCAGTCTAAGCCCCAGACCCCTGTGGGTAAGTCGAATGTGATAAGATGTTATAGTTGCAAGAGGAAAGGTCATTATGCACGAAATTGTATGTTTAAAGACACATACCAGGTATATCAACCCCTTAGACAACAACATGACCATAATATCCGAAGAACCAGGGAAGCACAGGGAGAGCGGTTGATGGTGATGAGCATCCAAGCACTAGAGGAGGCATCAAATTGACCAAAACCCCAGGACACTGGCACATGGAGGAAGCCAAGGGTTTGTTATCTTTGTAAAAGAGAAGGGCATTATGCAAGCAACTGTAACAGCCCACATAAAGTCAGACCCCCTAGACAAGAACACGAGCCAAGTTATGACACACGAAATTATAATCAGGGATCACATATGAAGAATTTTGGGCCGCACCTGTAATGTGCAGCCAGTAAAGTTGATCATTAGCCTTGATAGTAAGCCTGAGGTTACAGTCAATGCAATTGGGAGGTCAGTTCCTTGTAGACACAGGGACAGCCGGGTAAACTTTGTAATTTATCTTTAAATGTTTTCTTCTCATCTCCAACGTTCACCAACAGAACTCAAACGTCACATGACTACTTGGTCTTTTTCAGAGGTCTACCCAACCCCAGTATATCTTACCAGCATCGTTGTGTTTGGCCAGACGCAAAGGGTGGAGAGTGGAGATACTGGTGGGGAGACTGTGCAGAGATACCGGTGGACATGTTGATGCGACAGCCTGTTGATGAATCTGACAATGTTTTCCTTTCCTATTCTCTCTCTCTCTGTTTGTTCTTTCATGTTTTACGGATAGTATGTCACACATCAGTTAGACAAATGGTAATGCAAGATTTATGCGCCTTACAGAAAGATCGCTGATTCGGAAAGAATATTGTATCACCGGAGTGTTCATTTTGGGAAGAGTGAGAGACAGCACCTTTGAGATGACATTTGAGCAAGAAGAACAATAAGACCAGAGGACAAATTATCGTAACATTTTTCTTTCCCTTCAATTATTTTCTGTACCCCCATTACAACTTTCTCTTTCACCTCCTGTAAGATGGACTCGCCCCCAAGAGACTGCAGTCTGTGTTTTCCTGTTGACCCTGTTGTTGGCCAGAGCAGTCTGTTTCGGTGAGAGTACCAGTAAGGTCGAGAAAGGATCTGGAATGGGTTCTGATGATCAGGATGGATTTGTAAGATTCCAAGAGCAACACAATCACCGAGCAAAGGTGAGTATCAGAAAACGATCTAGTAGCCATGACATTAATAGACATTGTGAAGGATTGTTAGCTGAAGAGAACGGCATCTGTAGGAATTGTAAAAATATAGTTGAGGACGTTTGCATCAAGCAATGTCAGTCCAGTTTTAATATCAACATGGACCGGCATCCATTGAATGACTATCACTCATTGGTGGGTAAAGTGTTAAATCAGACAGACTGTTGGGTGTGCTCACAATTACCTCAAGGTCATAGAAAGTCAGGACTAGTGCCATATCCTTTAACGGTAGATGAGGTACTTGAGTTAAAGGGTGGGAGACCAGTGGACAAGAGATTTAATATTTCTAGTCCCCCTAGTTTGAAGCTCCACCAATACCATGTAGATAGGTCCCTAATATGTTTTAACATTTCCAATCCCCGAAAGCCGGGAAATTGGGAAGTGTCATGGAACAACCAAACCATGACATTTTTACATAGAGCCGACAGAATGCCCATAGACTCAGAACTTATACGCCAAATGGCCGACGGTGGAAAATATATCCGGTATAGGTACACTCTAGGAAGTAGGACCATGCGAGTTGGAGAAGTATCACCAGGATACTGTGCATATATCATACAACCGGATACGTGTACTAGACAGATGAGAGAATTAGGGATAGGATTTTTTTACCTGGAAAATTTGTAATATGGTTATGTCATATTCTGTCCCATATGTTCTCCCCAAGGATGCATATTTCATATGTGGGAGAAAGGCGTATAGGTTCCTTGCCCCAAACTCAGAGGGATTGTGTTACATTGGAAAAGTGTTGCCTGAAGTAAATTTATGACCCAACGATTGAGACAATGTTGTGATAAGATATGATTCCAAGGACTGTTTCTTTCACCCGTTTCTCCTTTGATTTTCTCAGAGGTACCAAGTAATCCACCTGGAAGAAGAATTTGATGACCTTTTTGTTATGAGCCACGGCTGTGGCTCATTCCTGTTTTGCATGTCAGTTATGTATTTTATGTTTATAAGTTGTCTTACAGGCCAGGATTTCCCGTTGCTCTGTTTTAGAATACTCTTGGTTGCTGCCGCTGGTGAGTCTGTGTAATTGCAGCTTGTTCCCATGTGTTCAGCCTCACCTGGCTGCTAATTGCATCTTGTCAGTTTGGAGTCATGCAACAGGGCAGCTGCATGAGATTATTAATTAGGTCTCTCTGTTATATGCTGGCTCAGTGCAGTTCGCAGATGCTGGTGATATTTCTAAGTTTCCAGTCTGCTTGAGTTCTGAGCTTGTTCCTACCAGTCCCTGAATTCCTGTGTCAGTCCCTGTGTCGATTCCTGTGTCTGATCCCGTGTCCTGCCGTTAAGTGTTCCTGTCCTGAAGTCCAGTGGCTTTGCTGTGCCTGGTCAAGTTTCTGGCTTCTTGGTGTCCACCGGTCTGTCGTTTGGGATTCTCCCTGTCCTCCAGTTCTCAGAATTTGTGTCGGCAGCATTGGAGGTTCCTGTCCGTTTGCCAGTATTCGTACCGGTTCCGTGAGTAGCGGCTGTGCCGCGTCCGTCGGCCCAGGCCGCTGTATTCCGTTATTATTTCTGTCACTGGTGTTTTGCAGAGGGTTCTGCTTATGCTGTCACCGCCGGTACACAAAAGTATTGTGTCGGTGTGTGGTCAGCATTTCCTTTGTTATTCTTTTCCTTTGGCGGCAAGCCGCACATACATTTAGTTTTAGGCTAGTTAGTAGCCCCTGGCCTTGGTTGTTTCAGTTAAAGGGCCCCTTGTTATCACACTGTCTCGGTACACTCTTTGTCTCTCTTTAAGACCTGAGGGGGCATCGAAGTTGGGCAGACGTAATCCGCCCTTCAAATGCGGCTGCCATGGGCTCAAGCAACCATAGTCTCGCAAGAGTGTGCTGACCGCACGGGCGAGACAACGGAGATAGGGCGCCGGGGGCTGTTCCCTTTCCATTCCCCTTTCCCAGCATTACGTCCTGGTGCTCTGGACTCACTTCATAACATCTCTCTTGTTCTGAGCACCAGGAACCTAACATTATAACACTTTTATACAGACCACTGATGAACTGTGTCACAGACACCTAATGAGCTTTTAGAGACTGTAATTCTTTTTATGGACACTTGAAGAAGCTTTGTTGGCCAATTACCGCAAAGCTACAGTAAAGATACGACAATCCGGACAAGACATCAGACAAGACATCAACAAGACCCCAATCGGCGACCACATACATAATCATACGACTGCATTTATAACACGTTTCTTATCTTCATCTCTACTATCTTCAGGTAGTGACACACATAGTCGACAGGTAATATAGGCACATATATCAGCACTCACATATTCTCCCCTTTCATGTATCATCAACTAATGTGCACCCCATTTGTTGGAACTAAAGCCGAAAAGAGCTCGGTAGAGTTTGTTAGCCCATTTACAGACCCTTAATACGGGATGAGAAGGATTCAATGTATACTTCGCAATACCTCGAAGCTTGATTTAGAACACGTACGGCACGATGATACATGATCCCTCAGACATGGATTTCATACACACATGCTTTCACTATCTCACTAGGTCATATTTTTCCCACCTTCTCCTCTCCTCCCTCTACCCAATCATAATAAGGTATTCCATGATGACATATATATTTTTCTGTTTGAATTGTTTAGAAAGTGGCAGTTATTGGTGACTGCCAAAGGGTGGACTGTCAAAGTCGAAAAATATTGTGATTCACAATGCCTTGTATTAACCCCAATACACATGCCCGCTGCTCGGGCATTCAGTCTGCCGTGCGTGCACATGTCCGCAAATTGCGTAAACTCGCTCCGGCGATTACGCGCGTGATATGCGTATTTACGGTAGAGTTTGTAAGCTTGTAGCGGGCGACTCGTTTATAGCATAGTTAACTCATATAGTGTGTTTAGTAGATAATATTTCCCTTAATAACGTCTGCAAGTATGTTTAGTGTAAATGGTTCGTGGACATTGGGATTCCTCTTTGCATGATATGAAGGGTCAGGCAAAGGTTGAACGGTGGTGTTTGGTGTCCAACTGTAGAGTATTTTATTAGTAACATTCCGGTGTTGGTTAGGAAGAGATTGTTTGCTCCTGCGTATAGTTATGTATAAAAGTAGTTTACAGACATTTACTGTATTTGCAGTTCATTATCCATGCGGCGGGAATCCTGAGGATACCTCCCACCTAAGCAGTTGGAAATAGTCACAGCCCACCTGTTCGAATCCACCTATGACCTTTTGTTATAATGCGGAGACACATTCCTGTGTCCAATGGACAATGAGATTGTAGGGACCATTGTATTGTGCTATAGGGTGTGTATATAAAGGCCACTGTTCCCTGACCGGCCAGTACTCTCTCTCATCAACGATCATCTGCTTGATATCGGAGCTTTGGATCCGGGTTGCGCATGCGAGTATTCCCACGTATGGTATGTTCTCTGTAGCCACTTTGTTACCTTTTGTGTATGCCATTCAGTCTCACTCTGTGTACTTGTGTTTGCGATCGTTCGCTATTGTTTATATTTGTTTTATGTTATCCGGTTTAGTTATTAATGTTAGGCTTGTAGTGTATAAGCTGTAACTGTTTTTCCCCTTTTTACATACTAAAATCTTCTAAGAAGGTGTTGGAACCTCACTAAGTGTTGTGTGTTTTACCATTTATTACTAGGGGTTTCTGTGCATCTCAATCGCTCAAACGGCTTGCTTAATAACAAGGTTAACCAGTGTTACATCATTACAGTATCTCAGTACTAAGGTTTACAGTATAAGCATATTCTGTGTTTAAGGTTTAAAAGGTTATTGACTGTGTGTACGCTCGCTGCGTGTATTCCGTACACCCAGCGCAGCGTGTGTACGTTACTTGCGTACCATGTGTGCAGTCTTTGTACGCAAAAAGCGTACAAAGTGCGTAGCACGTGCACATGGTTTAGCGGCCATTACGGCTATACAGTATTAGTATATAGCTTATGTTAAAAGGTAAATATTTGACTCTATCAATAGATATAAGTGATGTCACTATGATGCTCCCAGATCCCCTCACCTCCCCAGTCATGTTCCTGTATTATTACTATAGATGTAAGTGATGCTACCAGATGCCCTCACCTCCCCAGTCGTGTCCCTGTATTATTACTAGATATAAGTGATGTCACTGTGATGTTCCCAGATCCCCTCACCTCCCCAGTCATGTTCCTGTATTATTACTATAGATGTAAGTGATGCTACCAGATGCCCTCACCTCCCCAGTCGTGTCCCTGTATTATTACTAGATATAAGTGATGTCACTGTGATGTTCCCAGATCCCCTCACTTCCCCAGTCATGTTCCTGTATTATTACTATAGATGTAAGTGATGCTACCAGATGCCCTCACCTCCCCAGTTGTGTCCCTGTATTATTAATAGATATGTGATGTCACTGTGATGTTCCCAGATCCCTCCCCTCACCAGTTATGTCCCTATATTTTTACTATAGATATGTAATGTCATTGTATCAATACCAGATCCCCCTCACCTCCCCAGCTATGTCCCTGTATTATTACTATAGCTATAAGTGATGTCACTATACTGCTTCCAGACCCCCTCACCCCCCCAGTCATGTCCCTGAATTATTATTATGATTATAGATATAAGTGATGTCACTATGATGCTCCCAGATCCCCTAAACTCCCCAGTCAAATCCATGTATTATTACTAGAGATATAAATGATGTTACTGTGACATTCCCAGATCCCCTCACCTCCCCAGTCATGTCCCTGTATCATTTCTATAGATATGTAATGTCACTGTAACACTCCGAGATCCCCTCACCTCCCCAGCCATGTCCCTCAGTGTTCAAGCTAGGCTGTTTTAGAAGGGTGCCGCACCTTCCCTATTTTTTAAGGGCAAAATTGAACCCTGCCCTTTCTGCGGCACCCTGCTAAAACTGCCGTACACTTCCTCCCCTCTTAGCGTGTAAAGATGTGTTGCGCGTGCGGATGACATCCATTCATGCTAGGAGAGAGAGAAAGCCCAGCGGCACGTCTCCAACAGTGAAGCTGCCGGCCGCCCACGCCCCCTGCAGTAACATCTGAGGTCCGCACCGCCCACTTAAATGATGTTTTATGGCCACGAACCCTATTTTACATGGCCACGAACCCTTTTCAGATGCATGCGTGGTGTTGCCGTGCGCGCACACATATGCCACCGCAGTTCAGGGCCCTGCCTAACATTATTTCTAGAGTGAACACTATCCCTGTATTATTACTACAGATAAGTTATGTAACTGTGACGCTCCCTGATCTCCTCAACTACCCAGTCATGTCCCTGTATTATTAGTATAGATACAACTGGTGTCACTGTGACACTCCCAGATCCCCTCACCTCCCCAGTCATGTCCCTGTATTATTAGTATAGATACAAGTGGTGTCACTGTGATGCTCCCAGATCCCCTCACCTCCCCAGTCATGTCCCTGTATTATTACTATAGATATAAGTGATCTCACTTTGACACTCCCAGATCCCCCTCACCTCCCCACTCATGTCCCTGTAATATTACTACGGATATAAGTGATCTCACTGTGACGCTCCCAGAACCCCTCACCTTCCCAGTCATGTCCCTGTATTATTACTAGATATAAGTGTTCTCACTGTGACGCTCCCAGATCCCCTCACCTCCCCAGTCATGTACTTGTATTACTATAGATATAAGTGATGTCACTCTGATGCTTCCAGATCCCCTCACCTCCCCAGTCATGTCCCTGTATTATTACTATATATATATATGTGATGTCACTGTGGCTCTCCCAGTCCTCCTTACCTCCCCACTCGTGTCCCTGTATTATTACTATAGATATAACTGATGTCACTGTTATGATCCTATCCCCCTCACCTCCCCAGTCATGTCCATGTATTATTACTATAGACATAAGTGATGTCACTGTGACACTCCCAGATCCCCTCCCCAGTCATGTCACTGTATTACTATAGATATAAGTGATGTCACTGTGATGCTCCCAGATCCCCTCACCTCCCCAGTCATGTCCCTGAATTATTATTATTATTATTATTGTTATTATTATAATTATAGATCTAAGAGATGTCACTATGATGCTCCCAGATATCCCTCACTTCCCCTAGTCATGTCCCTGTATTACTACTATAGATGACATCACCAATGTATTAAAATAATAATAATAATAATAATAATAATAATATTAATATCAGGACACCACAAGCTTCTGTCCCTGTATAATAATAGAAAGGGGAATAATAGAAGCGCTCTTAACACTATAAACATTGAAATCCCTGAAAAGATTTTACAACCAAAGGAGTCAAAAGGCAATTCAAAATGTATTTTTATTTAAAAAAAAGAGATAGTAAGTAACACTATCTTTAAAAAAATGCTCATATATCATATATATATATATATATATATATATATATATATATAAAAAACCACTATATGAACTTGAATATGAATATGAAAAGAATAACTTCTATTATTCCCCTTTCTTGAGTTTTTTTATTCTTAGGAGCATCACACAACTCCTTATAGAAGCGTACATGCACATAACATTACCTGTATGCTCTCCCTTTATAGTAATAATAAAATGACACCACAGGCTGCTCCCCCTGCAAAATAATAATAATAATGGGACACAACAGGCTGCTCCCCCTGTATTATAATAACAACAAATAAAAAACAACAGTACGCCACAGCCTGCTTCCCCTGTATAATAATAAGACAGGACACCACAGGCTGCTGCCCTGTATAATAATAATAAGTGGACACCACAAGCTGCTCCCCCTGTATAATAATAATAACAGGACACTATAGCCTGCTCCTCCTGTATTACGATACCTGCGGGGTCTGCGCCCCCTGTATTACAGTAATAGGACACTAGAGTGTCAGCCACCTGTACAGGGATAATGCAGCACCAGAGGCTGCTCCAGCTGCACTATAACAAGGCACCAGAGGCTGCTCCCCCTGTAGTACAGAACCTGACACCAGAGCTGCTCAGCCTATAGAATAATAATAATAATATCATTACCTGCTGCCAGACACAGCAATGGCTGCTCTCTGCTCCTGCTGCCTTGTGGGAATGATAGAAGGAAGGCGGAGCTCAGACCAGGGGAAAATGGCCGCCGCTCCTGACGTCACTACACGGCCAGGGAACCTATTGCTGCTGCCGGACTGGTCTACAAGAAAATGGCCGCCGGCCTCTTGCACTGAGGACATGTATGGTAATAGTAATTACAGAGTGCTGGGCTGTGGGCGGGTGGAGGAGGGGAGGGGCCAGTAACCAGGTAGCAGCCGTTGCCAATCATACCCTACTTCCTGCCTGTGCGGTCCACCATACTTCCGTACTGTGCGTTCCACATAGAGGAAGTGAGTTTTCATCGACTGCTGCAGCCTCCCAGTGTCCGTGGAGATCAGGTAATGGCGTCTTACTATACAGGGGGAGCAGCCTGTGGTGTCCTGATATTATTATACAGGTGGAGCAGTGTGTGGTGCCCTGTTATTATTATTATTATACAGGGGGAGCATCCTGTGGTGTCCTGTTATTATTATAATACAGGAGGAGCAGTCTGTGGTGTCCTGTTTTTATACAGGAGGAGCAGCCTGTGGTGTCCTGTTATTATTATTATTATTATTATTATTATAATACAAGGGGAGCAGCCTGTGGTTTCTTCTTCTTTTTCTTCTAATATAATAATAATAATAATATTATTATTGTTATTATTATTATTAAACAGGTGGAGCAGCCTGTAGTGTCCTGTTGTTGTTTTTATTATTATTATTATTATTATTATTATTATACAAGGGGAACAGTCTCTGGTGTCCTGTTATTATAATACAGGGGGAGCAGCCTGTGGTGTCCTGTAATTATTATACAGGGGGAGCAGCCTGTGGTGTCCTGTAATTATTATACAGGGGGAGCAGCCTGTGGTGTCCTGTAATTATTATACAGGGGGAGCAGCTTCTGGTGTCCTTTTATTATTATACAGGGTGAGCAGCCTGTGGTGTCCTTTTATTATAATACAGGGGGAGTAGCCTGTGGTGTCCTGTTTATAAAGACATATGTTATTATTTTTTCTCTAACGTCCTAGTGGATGCTGGGGACTCCGTCAGGACCATGGGGAATAGCGGGCTCCGCAGGAGACAGGGCACATCTAAAAAGCTTTTTAGGTCACATGGTGTGTACTGGCTCCTCCCCCTATGACCCTCCTCCAAGCCTCAGTTAGGTTTTTGTGCCCGTCCGAGAAGGGTGCAATCTGGATGGCTCTCTTAAAGAGCTGTTTGGAAAAGTTTTTTTTTTTTTAGGTTTTCACTCAGTGATTCCTGCTGGCAACAGGATCACTGCAACGAGGGACTTAGGGGAGAGATCTCCAACTCACCTGCGTGCAGGATGGATTGGGATCTTAGGCTACTGGACACTGAGCTCCAGAGGGAGTCGGAACACAGGTCAGCCTGGGGTTCGTCCCGGAGCCGCGCCGCGATCCCCCTTACAGACGCTGAAGACGGCAGAGACGGAGGTCCGGAAACAGGCGGCAGAAGACTTCACAGTCTTCAGAGAGGTAGCGCACAGCACTGCAGCTGTGCGCCATTGTTGTCACACGGCTCACTGACATGGTCACGGAGGGTGCAGGGCGCTGCTGGGGGCGCCCTGGGCAGCAATATAAATACCTATTTGGCAAAATAAATACATCACATATAGCCATTAAGGCTATATGTATGTATTTTAACCCAGGCCAGTTCTTAAAAAAACGGGAGGAAAAGCCCGCCGAGAAAGGGGCGGAGCTTATTCTCCTCAGCACACAGCGCCATTTTCCCTCACAGAAAGGCTGAGGGGAAGGCTCCCATGCTCTCCCCTGCACTGCACTACAGAAACAGGGTTAAAACAGAGAGGGGGGGCACTGATTTGGCGATATAAATATATATTAAATGCTATAAGGGAGGAACACTTATATAAAGGTTGTCCCTGTATAATTATAGCATTTTGGTGTGTGCTGGCAAACTCTCCCTCTGTCTCCCCAAAGGGCTAGTGGGTCCTGTCCTCTATCAGAGCATTCCCTGTGTGTGTGCTGTATGTCGGTACGTGTGTGTCGACATGTATGAGGAAAATGTTGGTGAGGAGGCGGAGCAAATTGCCTGTAATGGTGATGTCACTCTCTAGGGAGTCGACACCGGAATGGATGGCTTACTTGTGGAAGTACGTGATCATGTCAACACGCTGCAAGCCGGTTGACGACATGAGACGACCGGCAAACAAATTAGTACCTGTCCAGGCGTCTCAGACACCGTCAGGGGCTTGTAAAAACGCCCATTTACCTCACGGACACTGACTCCAGTGTCGACGGTGAAGAAACAAACGTATTTTCCTTTAGGGCCACACGTTACATGTTAAGGGCATGAAGGAGGTGTTACATATTTCTGATACTACAAGTACCACAAATAAGGGTATTTTGTAGGGTGTGAATAAACTACTTGTAGTTTTGCCTGAATCAGATAAATTAAATGAAGTGTGTGATGATACGTGGGGTTCCTCCGATAGAAAGTTATGGGCGGTATACCCTTTCCCGCCAGAAGTAAGGGCGAGTTGGGAAACACACCTTAGGGTGGATAAGGCGCTCACACGCTTATAAAAACAAGTGGCGTTACCGTCTCCAGATACGGCCGCCCTCAAGGAGCCAGCTGATAGGAAGCTGAAAAATAGCCTAAGAAGTATATACACACATACTGGTGTTATACTACGACCAGCAATCGCCTCAGACTGGATGTGCAGCGCTGAGGGGGCTTGGTCGGATTTCCTGACTGAAAATTTTGATACCCTTGACAGGGACAAGATTTTATTGTCTATAGAGCATTTTAAGGATGCATTTCTATATATGCGTGATGCGCAGAGGGATATTTGCATTCTGGCATCAAGAGTAAATGTGATGTCCATATCTGCCAGACGAAGACACGACAGTGGTCAGGTGAGGCAGATTCCAGACGGCACATGGAAGTATTGCCGTATAAAGGGGCGGTCCATCGGACCTGGTGGCCATGGCAACAGCTGAAAAATCCACCTTTTGTTACCCCGAGTCACATCTCAGCAGAAAAGGACACAGTCTTTTCAGTCTCAGTCCTTTCGTCCCCATACGGGCAGGCGGGCAAAGGCCAGTCATATCTGCCCAGGGGTAGAGGAAAGGGAAGAAGACTGCAGCAAGCAGCCCATTCCCAGGAACAGAAGCCCTTCACAGCTTCTGCCAAGTCCGCAGCATGACGCTGGGGCAGTACAAGCGGACTCAGGTGCGGTAGGGGGTCATCTCAAGAGTTTCAGCACGCAGTGGGCTCACTTGCAAGGGGACTCCTGGATCCTACATGTAGTATCCCAGGTGTACATTGGAAATTCGAGACGTCTCCTCCTCACAAGTTCCGGAAGTCTGTTTTACCAACGTCTACCTCCGACAGGGAGGCAGTATTGGAAACAATTCACAGGCTGTATTCCCAGCAGGTGATAATCAAAGTACCCCTCCTACAACAAGGGAGGGGGTATTATTCCACACTATATTGTGGTACTGAAGCCAAACGGCTCGGTGAGATCTGAAATATTTGAACACTTACATACAAGCGTTCAAATCAAGATGGAGTCACTCAGAGCAGTGATAGCGAACCAGGAAGAAGGGGACGATATGGTGTCACTGGATATCAGGGACACTTACCTACATGTCCAAAATTGCCCTTCTCACCAAGGGTACCTCAGGTTCGTGGTACAGAACTGTCACTATCAGTTCAGACGCTGCCGTTTGGATTGTCCACGGCGCCCCGGGTCTTTACCAAGGTAATGGCCGAAATGATGATTCTTCTTAAAAGAAACTGGGACGCTTTCCTGATAAGGGCAAGGTCCAGAGAACAGTTGGAGGTCGGAGTAGCACTATCTTTAATAGTTCTACGACAGCACGAGTGGATTCTAAATATTCCAAAATCGCAGCTTTTCCGAGGACACGTCTACTGTTCCTAGGGATGATTCTGGACACAGTCCAGAAAAAGGTGTTTCTCCCAGAGGAGAAAGCCAGGGAGTTATCCGAGCTAATCGGGATCCTCCTAAAACCAGGAAAAGTGTCAGTGCATCATTGCACAAGAGTCCTGGTAAAAATGGCGGCTTATTACGAAGCAATTCCATTCGGCAGATTTCACGCAAGAACTCTTCAGTGGGATCTGCTGGACGAATGGTCCGGATCGCATCTTCAGATGCATCAGCGGATAACCCTATATCTAAGGACAAGGGTGTCTCTCCTGTGGTGATTACAGAGTGCTCATCTTCTAGAGGGCCACAGATTCAGCATTCAGGATTGGATGCTGGTGACCACGGAGGCCAGCCTGAGAGGCTGGGGAGCAGTCACACAGGGAAAAAATTTCCAGGAAAGTGTGATCAAGTCTGGAGAATTCTCTCCACATAGATGGAGCTAAGAGCAAAATTATAATGCTCTAAACTTAGCAAGACCTCTGCTTCAAGGTCAGCCGGTATTGATCCAGTGGGATAACATCACGGCAGTCGCCCACGTAAACAGAAAGGGCGGCACAAGAAGCTGGAGGGCAGTGAAAAAACTGCAAGGATTTTTCGCTAGGCGGAAAATCATGTGATAGCACTGTCAGCAGTGTTCTCTCCGGGAGTGGACGACTGGGAAGCAGACTTCCTCAGCAGGCATGACCTCCACCCGGGAGAGTGGGAACTTCATAGGGAAGTTTTTCCGCATGATTGTGAACCATTGGCAAAGACCAAAGGTGGAAATGATGGCGTCCCGCCCGAACAAAAAACGGGACAGGTATTGCGCCAGGTCATGAGACCTTCAGGCGATAGCTGTGGATGTCCTGGTAACACCGTGGGTGTAACAGTCGGTGTATGTGTTCCCTCCTCTGCTTCTCATAACCAAGGTATTGAGAATTATAAGACATAGAGGAGTATGAACTATACTCGTGACTCCGGATTGGCCAAGAGGGACTTGGTACCCGGAACTTCAAGAGATGCTCACAGAGGACTAAGGGCCTGGGGAGCTAAGAAGGGACTTGCTTCAGCAGGTACCATGTCTATTCCAAGACTTACCGCGGCTGCGTTTGACGGCATGGCGGTTGATTGCCGGATCCTGAAGGAAAAAGGCATTCCATAAGAGGTCATACCTACCCTGGTCAAAGCCAGGAAGGAGGTGACCGCACAACGTCATCACCACATGTGGTGAAAATATGTTGCGTGGGTGAGGCCAGGAAGGCCCCACGAAGAAAATTCAACTAGGTCGATTTCTACACTTCCTGAAAACAGGAGTGTTTTGAGCCTAAAATTGGGGTTCTTTAAGGTTTTAAGTTTCGGCCCTGTATAATTTCTTCCGGAAAGAATTGACTTCAGTTCCTGAAGTCCAGATTGTCAAGGGAGTATTGCATATACACCCCTTTTTGTGCCTCTAGTGGCACCGTGGGATCTCAACATAGTGTTGGGATTCCTTAAAATCATATTGGTTTGAACCGCTCAAATCTGTGGATTTGAAATATCTCACATGGAAAGTGAACATGCTGTTGACCAATATCTCACATGGACAGTGACCATGCTGTTGGTCCTGGCCTCGGCCAGGCGATTGTCAGAATGGGCGGCTTTGTCTTACAAAAGCCCATATTTAATTTTCCATTCGGACAGGGCAGAACTGGGACTCGTCTCCAGTTTTCTTCCTAAGGGGGTGTCAGGTTTTTACCTGAAACAACCTATTATGGTGCCTGCGGCTACTAGGGACTTGGAGGACTCCAAGTTACTAGACGTTGTCAGGACCCTAAAAATATATTTATATATATATATATATATATATATATAGTTTAGGACGGCTGGAGTCAGAAAGTCTGACTTGCTGTTTATATTGTATGCATCCAACAAGATGGGTGCTCCTGCGTCTAAACAGACGATTGCACGTTGGATCTGTAGCACAATCCAACTTGCACATTCTGTGGCAGGCCTGCCACAGCCTAAATCTGTAAAGGCCCACTCCACTAGGAAAGTGGGCGCATCTTGGGCGGCTGCCCGAGGGGTCTCGGCATTACAACTTTGCCGAGCAACTACGTGGTCAGGGGAGAACACGTTTGTAAAATTTTACAAATTTGATACTCTGGCTAAGGAGGACCTGGAGTTCTCTCATTCGGTGCTGCAGAGTCATCCGCACTCTCCCGCCCGTTTGGGAGCTTTGGTATAATCCCCATGGTCCTGACGGAGTCCCCAGCATCCACTAGGACGTTAGAGAAAATAAGAATTTACTTACCGATAATTCTATTTCTCGTAGTCCGTAGTGGATGCTGGGCGCCCATCCCAAGTGCGGATTGTCTGCAATGCTTGTACATAGTTATTGTTACAAAAATCGGGTTATTACTATTGTTGTGAGCCATCTTTCAGAGGCTACTTCGTTTTGTTATCATACTGTTAACTGGGTTCAGATCACAAGTTGTACGGTGTGATTGGTGTGGCTGGTATGAGTCTTACCCGGGATTCAAGATCCTTCCTTATTGTGTACGCTCGTCCGGGCACAGTACCTAACTGAGGCTTGGAGGAGGGTCATAGGGGGAGGAGCCAGTACACACCATGTGACCTAAAAAGCTTTTTAGATGTGCCCTGTCTCCTGCGGAGCCCGCTATTCCCCACGGTCCTGACGGAGTCCCCAGCATCCACTACGGACTACGAGAAATAGAATTATCGGTAAGTAAATTCTTATTTATACTGGGGTGCAGCATTTAGTGTCGTTACTATTATTAATTTTATTATATGTAATTGTGGGGATTGAAAATATTGCTAAAATTCTAGGATATATTAAGGCAGAGACCATAATATCCCTGGCATGTGTAACAGATGATAATTGGAACAGTGTGAAGCAAATGTATATCTCACTCCTGGGAATGTCACAGTGACATCACTTAAATCTATAGTAATAATACAGGGACATGACTGGGGAGGTGAGGGGATCTGGGAGCGTCACAGTGACGTCACGTCTGGGAGTGTTTATATTGCAATTTGATGTCTCCACCATTACACAGGATTACAATATAGTGAAGAAGACGTCTAATGAGTGTGAGACACCCAGCAGCCATCCCTGTGTATCAGGAGGACTGAGTAAAACCCAGAGCCCCATCACGGTGCCTCCACCTCATTCACTGACACACGAGAGACACAATGACCAGAAGATCCTGGAACTCACCAACAAGATCATTCAGTTGCTGACTAGAGAGGTGACTGCCGGGAATGGGACATTATACAGTAACACCAGGGAATGTGTCTGGTTGATGACTGGAGAGGTGACTGCTGGGAATGGAGCATTATACAGTAACACCAGGGGATGTGTCTGGGTGATGACTGGAGAGGTGACTGCTGGGAATGGAGCATTATACAGTAACACCAGGGGATGTGTCTGGGTGATGACTGGAGAGGTGACTGCTGGGAATGGGGCATTATACAGTAACACCGGGGGATGTGTCTGGGTGATGACTGGAGAGGTGACTGCTGGGAATGGGGCATTATACAGTAACACCAGTGGATGTGTCTGGGTGATGACTGGAGAGGTGACTGCTGGGAATGGGGCATTATACAGTAACACCGGGGGATGTGTCTGGGTGATGACTAGAGAGGTGACTGCTGGGAATGGGGCATTATACAGTAACACCGGGGGACGTGTCTGGATGATGACTGGAGAGGTGACTACTGGGAATGGGGCATTATACAGTAACACCGGGGGACGTGTCTGGATGATGACTGGAGAGGTGACTACTGGGAATGGGGCATTATACAGTAACACCGGGGACGTGTATGGGTGATGACTGGAGAGGTGACTGCTGGGAATGGGACATTATACAGTAACACCAGGGGATGTTTCTGGGTGTTGACTGGAGAGGTGACTGCCGGGAATGGGACATTGTACAGTAACACCAGGGGATGTGTCTGGGTGATGACTGGAGAGGTGACTGCTGGGAATGGGACATTATACAGTAACACCAGGGGACGTGTCTGGGTGATGACTGGAGAGGTGACTGCTGGGAATGGGACATTATACAGTAACACCGGGGGACGTGCCTGGGTGATGACTGGAGAGGTGACTGCTGGGAATGGGGCATTATACAGTAACACCGGGGGACGTGTCTGGATGATGACTGGAGAGGTGACTACTGGGAATGGGGCATTATACAGTAACACCGGGGACGTGTATGGGTGATGACTGGAGAGGTGACTGCTGGGAATGGGACATTATACAGTAACACCAGGGGATGTTTCTGGGTGTTGACTGGAGAGGTGACTGCCGGGAATGGGACATTGTACAGTAACACCAGGGGATGTGTCTGGGTGATGACTGGAGAGGTGACTGCTGGGAATGGGACATTATACAGTAACACCAGGGGACGTGTCTGGGTGATGACTGGAGAGGTGACTGCTGGGAATGGGACATTATACAGTAACACCGGGGGACGTGCCTGGGTGATGACTGGAGAGGTGACTGCTGGGAATGGGACATTATACAGTAACACCGGGGGACGTGTCTGGATTATGACGGGAGAGGTGACTACTGGGAATGGGGCATTATACAGTAACACCGGGGACGTGTATAGGTGATGGCTGGAGAGGTAACTGCTGGGAATGGGTATTTCTCTGACGTCCTAAGTGGATGCTGGGGACTCCGTCAGGACCATGGGGAATAGCGGCTCCGCAGGAGACAGGGCACAAAAGTAAAAGCTTTAGGATCAGGTGGTGTGCACTGGCTCCTCCCCCTATGACCCTCCTCCAAGCCTAAGTTAGGTTTTTGTGCCCGGCCGAGAAGGGTGCAATCTAGGTGGCTCTCCTAAAGAGCTGCTTAGAGTAAAAGTTTTGTTAGTTTTTTTTATTTTCAGTGAGTCCTGCTGGCAACAGGCTCACTGCAACGAGGGTTGGAAAAAGGGGGGTGGAAGCTGCGCTCACAGAGTGGGGTACCAATTGTGCTGCTGTACCTGAAGGCGTCCTACCTCCTTGCGTGGAATAATGGTTGTAAAGGTCAGCGCACTAATTGGTTGGTGAGGGTATGTAATGGGTGTGTGATGGTCTGGGTGAAGTTTGTGTACCACGTGGATGTGTGTGTTAATGATGGTCACTCTAACCGTTGGATTGCCGTGTGCATCTAGTTTTATTTTTGTTTTTATTTTTAAAAAGTGTTCATACAGTATCAAGGTTGTCCTTATTGGCAACAACCTATGAGGATTAGATAATGGTTCCTTTCAGTTATTTGTCCACCTCTTTCAGGTGTGTCCTGCAGACTACCCTTTATTTTGTATACCTTCCTAGTGGTATACAAGATGGACCCCAGTTCAGGTGAATGTCAGGTGTACCCTGCGGGTCACCTTTACCATAGGGGTGATGAGAGCCTATGTTCCCTCTGAGTCTGGATGCTGGATGGTGTCTATGGAGTATGATCAGTGCGGCGTCCCGCCTGTCATACACCTTCTGTGTGCAGCACTGAGGTGTGAGAGAGTGGGCTGTGTGCACTGACACTTACCGCCGTGGACAGGATTTTCTGCTGCCTGTCGCCGGTGAGCCGCGTCTCTGCTGTTCCCCCCTCAGGCTGTCAGTCCTCCGTTACCTCCGTCTTTCTTAGTAGATGTTCTCCCCAGCGGCAAAAGTAGTGTATAGGAAGGCCCCAGACCTTAGTTCTCCTTCTCCGCTGCTGGCTGTGTCAGTGGCAGGCTGTCTCCTTGATGTTTCTCTGCCGTCCGTGGCCCGCAGACACTTTTTGGTCTTCAGTCACGTGACCGGATGCCGTCTCTGGTGCTGCTACTTCTACTTGATCGTGCTGCTGTTGTGGATCGTGTTAGTGAAATGCTCAAACGCGTTTCGGCCCTTGGAGGCCTTCCTCTGCCGCTGGGGAGAACATCTACTAAGAAAGACGGAGGTAACGGAGGACTGACAGCCTGAGGGGGGAACAGCAGAGACGCGGCTCACCGGCGACAGGCAGCAGAAAATCCTGTCCACGGCGGTAAGTGTCAGTGCACACAGCCCACTCTCTCACACCTCAGTGCTGCACACAGAAGGTGTATGACAGGCGGGACGCCGCACTGATCATACTCCATAGACACCATCCAGCATCCAGACTCAGAGGGAACATAGGCTCTCATCACCCCTATGGTAAAGGTGACCCGCAGGGTACACCTGACATTCACCTGAACTGGGGTCCATCTTGTATACCACTAGGAAGGTATACAAAATAAAGGGTAGTCTGCAGGACACACCTGAAAGAGGTGGACAAATAACTGAAAGGAACCATTATCTAATCCTCATAGGTTGTTGCCAATAAGGACAACCTTGATACTGTATGAACACTTTTTAAAAATAAAAACAAAAATAAAACTAGATGCACACGGCAATCCAACGGTTAGAGTGACCATCATTAACACACACATCCACGTGGTACACAAACTTCACCCAGACCATCACACACCCATTACATACCCTCACCAACCAATTAGTGCGCTGACCTTTACAACCATTATCACTGCAACGAGGGACTTAGGGGAGAAGAAGTGAACTCACCTGCGTGCAGGATGGATTGGCTTCTTAGGCTACTGGACACTAGCTCCAGAAGGACGATCACAGGTACAGCCTGGATGGGTCACCGGAGCCGCGCCGCCGACCCCTTGCAGATGCTGAAGAGAGAAGAGGTCCAGAAATCGGCGGCTGAAGACTTCTCAGTCTTCATGAGGTAGCGCACAGCACTGCAGCTGTGCGCCATTGCTCTCAGCACACTTCACACCAACGGTCACTGAGGGTGCAGGGCGCTGGGGGGGGCGCCCTGGGCAGCAATGAAAGTACCTATGCTGGCTAAAAATACATCACATATAGCCTCTGGGGCTATATGGATGTATTTAACCCCTGCCAGGTTGTCAGAAAAACGGGAGAAGAAGCCCGCCGAAAAGGGGGCGAGGCCTATTCTCCTCAGCACACAGCGCCATTTTCCTACACAGCTCCGCTGCTAGGAAGGCTCCCAGGCTCTCCCCTGCACTGCACTACAGAAACAGGGTTAAAACAGAGAGGGGGGGCACTTATTTGGCGATATTATTATATATTAAGATGCTATAAGGGAAAACACTTATATAAGGTTGTCCCTGTTTAATTATAGCGTTTTGGTGTGTGCTGGCAAACTCTCCCTCTGTCTCCCCAAAGGGCTAGTGGGGTCCTGTCCTCTATCAGAGCATTCCCTGTGTGTGTGCTGTGTGTCGGTACGTGTGTGTCGACATGTATGAGGACGATGTTGGTGAGGAGGCGGAGCAATTGCCTGTAATGGTGATGTCACTCTCTAGGGAGTCGACACCGGAATGGATGGCTTATTTAGGGAATTACGTGATAATGTCAACACGCTGCAAGGTCGGTTGACGACATGAGACGGCCGGCAAACCAATTAGTACCTGTCCAGGCATCTCAAACACCGTCATGGGCTTTAAAACGCCCATTTACCTCAGTCGGTCGACACAGACACAGACATGGACACTGACTCCAGTGTCGACGGTGAAGAAACAAACGTATTTTCCATTAGGGCCACACGTTACATGTTAAGGGCAATGAAGGAGGTGTTACATATTTCTGATACTACAAGTACCACAAAAAAGGGGTATTATGTGGGGTGTGAAAAAACTACCTGTAGTTTTTCCTGAATCAGATAAATTAAATGAAGTGTGTGATGATGCGTGGGTTTCCCCCGATAGAAAATTATTGGCGTTATATCCTTTCCCGCCAGAAGTTAGGGCGCGTTGGGAAACACCCCTTAGGGTGGATAAGGCGCTCACACGCTTATCAAAACAAGTGGCGTTACCGTCTCCAGATACGGCCGCCCTCAAGGAGCCAGCTGATAGGAGGCTGGAAAATATCCTAAAAAGTATATACACACATACTGGTGTTATACTGCGACCAGCGATCGCCTCAGCCTGGATGTGCAGCGCTGGGGTGGCTTGGTCGGATTCCCTGACTGAAAATATTGATACCCTTGACAGGGACAGTATTTTATTGACTATAGAGCATTTAAAGGATGCATTTCTATATATGCGAGATGCACAGAGGGATATTTGCACTCTGGCATCAAGAGTAAGTGCGATGTCCATATCTGCCAGAAGATGTTTATGGACACGACAGTGGTCAGGTGATGCAGATTCCAAACGGCACATGGAAGTATTGCCGTATAAAGGGGAGGACTTATTTGGGTTTACCCCAAGTCACATCTCAGCAGAAAAAGACACCGTCTTTTCAGCCTCAGTCCTTTCGTCCCCATAAGGGCAAGCGGGCAAAAGGCCAGTCATATCTGCCCAGGGATAGAGGAAAGGGAAGAAGACTGCAGCAGGCAGCCCATTCCCAGGAACAGAACCGCTTCTGCCAAGTCCTCAGCATGACGCTGGGGCCGTACAAGCGGATTCAGGTGCGGTGGGGGGTCGTCTCAAGAGTTTCAGCGCGCAGTGGGCTCACTCGCAAGTGGACCCCTGGATCCTACAAGTAGTATCCCAGGGGTACAGATTGGAAATTCGAGACGTCTCCCCCTCGCAGGTTCCTGAAGTCTGCTTTACCAACGTCTCCCTCCGACAGGGAGGCAGTATTGGAAACAATTCACAAGCTGTATTTCCAGCAGGTGATAATCAAAGTACCCCTCCTACAACAAGGAAAGGGGTACTATTCCACACTATATTGTGGTACTGAAGCCAGACGGCTCGGTGAGACCTATTCTAAATCTGAAATATTTGAACACTTACATACAAAGGTTCAAATCAAGATGGAGTCACTCAGAGCAGTGATAGCGAACCAGGAAGAAGGGGACTATATGGTGTCCCTGGACATCAAGGATGCTTACCTCCATGTCCCAATTTGCCCTTCTCACCAAGGGTACCTCAGGTTCGTGGTACAGAACTGTCACTATCAGTTTCAGACGCTGCCGCTTGGATTGTCCACGGCACCCCGGGTCTTTACCAAGGTAATGGCCGAAATGATGATTCTTCTTCAAAGAAAAGGTGTCTTAAATTATCCCTTACTTGGACGATCTCCTGATAAGGGCAAGGTCCAGAGAACAGTTGGAGGTCGGAGTAGCACTATCTCAAGTAGTTCTACGACAGCACGGGTGGATTCTAAATATTCCAAAATTGCAGCTGTTTCCGACGACACGTCTGCTGTTCCTAGGGATGATTCTGGACACAGTCCAGAAAAAGGTGTTTCTCCCAGAGGAGAAAGCCAGGGAGTTATCCGAGCTAGTCAGGAACCTCCTAAAACCAGGAAAAGTGTCAGTGCATCATTGCACAAGGGTCCTGGGAAAAATGGTGGCTTCTTACGAAGCGATTCCATTCGGCAGATTTCACGCAAGAACTTTTCAGTGGGATCTGCTGTAAAAATGGTCCGGATAGCATCTTCAGATGCATCAGCGGATAACCCTGTCTCTAAGGACAAGGGTGTCTCTTCTGTGGTGGCTGCAGAGTGCTCATCTACTAAAGGGCCGCAGATTCGGCATTCAGGACTGGGTCCTGGTGACCACGGATGCCAGCCTGAGAGGCTGGGGAGCAGTCACAAAGGGAAAAAATTTCCAAGGAGTGTGATCAAGTCTGGAGACTTCTCTCCACATAAATATACTGGAGCTAAGGGCAATTTACAATGCTCTAAGCTTAGCAAGACCTCTGCTTCAAGGTCAGCCGGTATTGATCCAGTGGGACAACATCACGGCAGTCGCCCACGTAAACAGACAGGGCGGCACAAGAAGCAGGAGGGCAATGGCAGAAACTGCAAGGATTCTTCGCTGGGCGGAAAATCATGTGATAGCACTGTCAGCAGTGTTCATTCCGGGAGTGGACAACTGGGAAGCAGACTTCCTCAGCAGGCACGACCTCCACCCGGGAGAGTGGGGACTTCATCGGGAAGTCTTCCACATGATTGTGAACCGTTGGGAAAGACCAAAGGTGGACATGATGGCGTCCCGCCTGAACAAAAAACTGGACAGGTATTGCGCCAGGTCAGGAGACCCTCAGGCAATAGCTGTGGACGTTCTGGTAACACCGTGGGTGTACCAGTCGGTGTATGTGTTCGCTCCTCTGTTTCTCATACCCAAGGTACTGAGAATTATAAGATGTAGAGGAGTAAGAACTATACTCGTGGCTCCGGATTGGCCAAGAAGGACTTGGTACCCGGAACTTCAAGAGATGCTCACAGAGGACTCATGGCCTCTGCCGCTAAGAAGGGACTTGCTTCAGCAAGTACCATGTCTGTTCCAAGACTTACCGCGGCTGCGTTTGACGGCATGGCGGTTGAACGCCGGATCCTAAGGGAAAAAGGCATTCCGGAAGAGGTCATTCCTACCCTGGTCAAAGCCAGGAAGGAGGTGACCGCACAACATTATCACCACATGTGGCGAAAATATGTTGCGTGGTGTGAGGCCAGGAAGGCCCCACGAAGAAATTTCAACTCGGTCGATTCCTGCATTTCCTGCAAACAGGAGTGTCTATGGGCCTCAAATTGGGGTCCATTAAGGTTCAAATTTCGGCCCTGTCGATTTTCTTCCAGAAAGAATTGGCTTCAGTTCCTGAAGTCCAAACGTTTGTCAAGGGAGTACTGCATATACAACCCCCTTTTGTGCCTCCAGTGGCACTGTGGGATCTCAACGTAGTTCTGGGATTCCTCAAATCACATTGGTTTAAACCGCTCAAATCTGTGGAGTTGAAATATCTCACATGGAAAGTGACCATGATGTTGGCCCTGGCCTCGGCCAGGCGAGTGTCAGCATTGGCGGCTTTGTCTCACAAAAGCCCATATCTGATTGTCCATTCGGACAGGGCAGAGCTGCGGACTCGTCCCCAGTTTCTCCCTAAGGTGGTGTCAGCGTTTCACCTGAACCAGCTTATTGTGGTACCTGCGGCTACTAGGGACTTGGAGGACTCCAAGTTGCTAGATGTTGTCAGGGCCCTGAAAATATAGGTTTCCAGGACGGCTGGAGTCAGGAAAACTGACTTGCTGTTATCCTGTATCACCCAACAAACTGGGTGCTCTTGCTTCTAAGCAGACGATTGCTAGTTGGATGTGTAGTACAATTCAGCTTGCACATTCTGTGGCAGGCCTGCCACAGCCAAAATATGTAAATGCCCATTCCACAAGAAAGGTGGGCTCATCTTGGGCGGCTGCCCGAGGGGTCTCGGCTTTACAACTTTGCCGAGCTGCTACTTGGTCAGGGGCACACCCTGGCTGAGGAGGACCTGGAGTTCTCTCATTCGGTGCTGCAGAGTCATCCGCACTCTCCCGCCCGTTTGGGAGCTTTGGTATAATCCCCATGGTCCTGCCGGAGTCCCCAGCATCCACTTAGGACGTCAGAGAAAATAAGAATTTACTTACCGATAATTCTATTTCTCGTAGTCCGTAGTGGATGCTGGGCGCCCATCCCAAGTGCGGATTGTCTGCAATACTTGTACATAGTTATTGTTACAAAAATCGGGTTATTATTGTTGTGAGCCATCTTTTCAGAGGCTCCGCTGTTATCATGCTGTTAACTGGGTTCAGATCACAGGTTGTACAGTGTGATTGGTGTGGCTGGTATGAGTCTTACCCGGGATTCAAAATCCTTCCTTATTGTGTACGCTCGTCCGGGCACAGTATCCTAACTGAGGCTTGGAGGAGGGTCATAGGGGGAGGAGCCAGTGCACACCACCTGATCCTAAAGCTTTTACTTTTGTGCCCTGTCTCCTGCGGAGCCGCTATTCCCCATGGTCCTGACGGAGTCCCCAGCATCCACTACGGACTACGAGAAATAGAATTATCGGTAAGTAAATTCTTATTTATACAGTAACACCGGGGAATGTGTCTGGGTGACTGCTGGGAATGGTGTATTATACAGTAACACCGGGGGATGTGTCTGGGTGATGACTGGAGAGGTGACTGCTGGAAATGGGGCATTATACAGTAACACCAGGGGACGTGTCTGTGTGAAGACTGGAGAGGTGACTGTTGGGAATGGGGCATTATACAGTAACACCAGGAGACATGTCTGCGTGATGACCGGAGAGGTGACTGCTGGGAATGGTACATTATACATAAACACCAGGCGATGTGTCTGGGTGATAACTGGAGAGGTGATTTCTGGGAATGGGACATTATACAGTAACACCAGGGGACGTGTCTGGGTGATGACTGGGGAGGTGACTGCTGGGAATGGGACATTATACAGTAACACCAGGGGACGTGTCTGGGTGATGACTGGAGAGGTGACTGCTGGGAATGGGACATTATACAGTAACACCAGGGGATGTTTCTGGGTGTTGACTGGAGAGGTGACTGCCGGGAATGGGACATTATACAGTAACACCAGGGGATGTGTCTGGGTGATGACTGGAGAGGTGACTGCTGGGAATGGGACATTATACAGTAACACCAGGGGATGTGTCTGGGTGATGACCGGAGAGGTGACTGCTGGGAATGGGGCATTATACAGTAACATCGGGGGACGTGTCTGGGTGATGACTGGAGAGGTGACTGCTGGGAATGGGACAATGTACAGTAACACCAGGGGAATGTGTCTGGGTGATGACTGGAGAGGTGACTGCTGGGAATGGGACATTATACAGTAACACCAAGGGATGTGTTTCAGTGGTGACTGGAGAGGTCACTGCTGGGAATGGGGCATTATACAGTAACACCAGGGGATGTGTCTGGGTGATGACTGGAGAGGTGACTGCTGGGAATGGGACATTATACAGTAACACCAGCGGACGTATCTGGGTGATGACTGGAGAGGTGACTGCTGGGAATGGGACAATGTACAGTAACACCAGGGAAATGTGTCTGGGTGATGACTGGTGATAAAGCTGAATTATTTATCGTACTTATAACCCTTTATGAGGCCTAAGAACACAGTACGCTATCTACGTAAGAAGTACCGTAAGGGTACGCAAGTTGCGTAACGATCGCTCAGCCGTAGGCGAGACGCTCAAGCGTCGTGTTCGCTCACGGCCCAGAGATCACAGACTGGCACGCTATTGGCTACAGACAAACGTAATGATTCGCTATGGCGTAGCGGACGCTCGAGACCACGAGGAGATCACCAGCGGCGCAGACGCTCACAGCGCTATACCTTTATATCTATACCTAAAACAATGAGAAACACAGTATAACTTTATGTAGAGACTGGGTGTATGTGCAACCTGGTGTAACCTGATTAACTACAAAGTTGTTTGAGCGTCACCGATGCTCTGTGAATACTTAACACTATGAGAAATACACAGATACCTGGGTTTAGGGTCCAAAGCCTATTATGTGTATTATGACTAATATACTTGCAAAAAGAATCACAGTACAAATGATACACTACAATATAACAGAGACTTCCTAACCAAATAACTACACAATAAATACAATACAATACAATACAATACAATCTAATCAAGGGAAAATACGAGAGAAGGAGATGAGAGGGAGAGAGAGATATGAGAGAAATGGCTCACAGTAAGACAATATGATTACGGAGAGAACTTACGCACAAGGGGAAACGATCGCAAGCGCCTCTGGACATCCAGCTTCCCGATTATCAGCAATGAGAACCGTTTGAAGAGAAGTGTAAGCTGGATGCCACAGGCCCGTCTTTTATGCTCCACACACAATGCAATCTAATGGTCTCTACAATCTTATCGTCCATTGGACACAGGAATTCGGCTTCGCATTATAACAAAAGGTCATAGATTGATTCATACAGGTGGGCTGTGACGATTTCAAACAGCTCAGGTGGGTGGGACACTGGGTTTCCCGCCGCATACCTGAGTAAGAGTAAATAATAGTAATAGACATAAACTTCTTATGTCCATAACTATTCGCACGAGCGATTAATACGCTCCAAACCAACACCGGAATATTGCTATTTAAATACTCTTCCGATGGGTACCAAACACTGCTGTATGACCCCTGTTAGACCCTTCGTACAATACAAAGAGGGATTCCTCCGTTCAGGGACATTCTATATTAACCAAACTTTCAGAATCTATCAAAGGGACCATGATCTACAAACTACATTAATTGTGAAAATATGTAACTGTTGAGTCGCACGCTACGACTATATACTCTTTACCGTAAATACGCATACCGAGTGCGAGCGGGTGCACGCAACAGCGGGTATGCGCTATCACGGGAAAGCGCACGCATGCGCAGCGCGGACCAGTGTGAGGTGCAAATATGGCAGTGTGTGTAGGGATATTTTTCTGACTTTGACAGTCCACCCTTTGGCAGTCAATAATAACTGCCACCTTCTAAAACATTTCAAAAGGAGAAAAATATATGTCAGGGGTTAATTAATTTCCATGGTTGGGTAAGGGAGGAGAGAGGAGTAGGTGTGAAGAGGGTATGACCTAGTGAGATAGCAGAAGCATGTGTGTACGAGTCCATGTTTGGGGGGTCATGTATCATCGTGCCGTACGTGTTGTAAATCAAGCTTCGAGGTATTGCGAAGTATACATTTGAATTCCTTCTTATCCCGTATCAAGGGTCTGTGGATGGGCTGTCAAACTCTACCGAGCTCATTTCGGTTTTCAGTTGTAACAAAATGGGGATGCACATTTTAGTTGATGATACATGAATAGGGGAAGTATGTGGTTGCTGATATCTGTGCCTGTATTCCCTATCGACTATGTGTGTCATTACCTGAGGGTTGTAGAGATGAAGATAAAGAACACTTATGGAAAATGCAATGATATTCTATGTCAGGTAAATGTACATCTGTCGTTGAAGTTTTGTTCGGTATCAGTTGAAAGTCGTCTTCTTTGCGCTGTTTTGCTCGTTAGGCATGAGCAACAAGCTTTGTCAATGCCATTAGATTTACAAAAAATGTTGGGCTAGCGTAAGTTTAAGAATACTAGGGAAACTGGGGATCCATGGCAAAGGTCATCAAATGTCCATTTCTCAAGTGGTCAAAACTCCTTCTTTGGTCCATCCGTTGTCTGTATAGCGTCTTCGTCAACTTCCTCGTCCAAGGGGGTCTTTTTATCTTGGAGAAAATCAGAAAAACAGGTGAAAGAAACGGACCGTATAATCGCATTTTCATCACATCATGGTTTCTATCATTGGGTCATAAATCAAATCTAGGTTAATTACAGTTTCCTCACTCCTCAAACTCATCACTCTTGTACTTTGTTTGCACCTCATTAAAGCCTGCCCGCATCTAAATATCAATCCAATAGATATAACAACACCTAAAATACATAGGAGAAACTTTCCAACATCCATTATGACTCCTTGAGCCCAGTCTCCCAAACCGGAGAACCAATTTCGCGGGTTCAACCATGACACCCAACCAGTCAGCTCATTACCTACAGCAGCAAGAGTGAGATTGTGTTTTCGGCGAAATTCCCACTTTAATTGGAGAATATCGTCCATCTTTTGGTCTATGACCTCTACCGGATCCTCGGTGCTATTCGTGATATACGTGCAACACTTCACGCCGTACTGTGTTGCCAATGTAACACAATATCCGCCTGTTACTGCTGTGAGGTAATTAAGAACCATTCTATGCTGTACCAGTTCTGTTTTGTAAGCTTGGAGTTCTCTTCCAGTGTATCTAAACGTGTCGTCATACATTTCAGTGATATTATCTAACAAATTGGCGAGTGCGGAAATGTATCTATAATTCATCACTCCTCGAGCGGTGCGAGTGAAATCTAACGCCACCAGAACCTGAATCCCGGTGGATTCATGGATCAGATCAGAGGCCGGATGCTCTAACCTTTCTGACAGTTGTCTTTTAACTCGGTGCTCGTAATGAGTGTGAGTATAAGGAGCTTGGGCACCACGGTGTATGTCTTTCATTTTGTCATGTGTTACAGTCATCACTTCAGGCAATACTTTTCCAATATAACACAATCCTTCAGAGTTTGGGGCAAGCCACTTGTACGCCTTTCTCCCGCATATGAAATATGCATCATCGGGGAGAACATAAGGGACGGAGAAGGACATTACCATATTACACACCTTCCAGGTGAAATCTCCTGATCCTAATTCTTCCATCTGCTTAATGCACGTATCAGGCTGTACGATATGTGCACAGTATCCTGGTGATACTTCTCCAACTCTAGTAATCCTATTTCCTAAGGTGTACCTATACCGGAAAGATTTTCCTCTACTGGCTATGTGGCGTACAAGCTCTGTATCTGTAGGCATTCTATCTGCTCTATGCGAGAAGGTCATGGTTAGGTTGCTCCATGACACTTCCCAATTTCCCGGCTTTCGGGGATTGGAGATGTTGAAACATAAGAGGGACCTATCCACATGGTATTGGTGGAGCTTCAAGCTAGGAGGGCTGGAGATATTAAACCTCCTGTCCACCGGTCTCCCACCATTTAACTCAAGTACCTCCCCTATCGTTAAAGGAAATGGTACTAGCCCTGATTTGCTATGACCCTGAGGTACTTGAGAGCATACCCAACAATCGGTTTTGTTTAACACATTACCCACTAAGGAGTGATAGTCACTCAATGGATGCCGGTCCATATGGATATTAAAACTGGATTGGCATTTCTTTATGCACCCATCCTCAACCAAATTATCACAGAGCCTACAGATACAGTTTTCTTCAGCTAACAATCCATCACAATTTCTTCTATCGGATCGTTTTCTGATACTCGCCTTTGCTTGTTGGTTAGGTTGATCTTGGAAAACTATGCCTCCATCATCATAATCGGAACCCATTCCAGAACCTCTCTTGACCTCCATGGTACTCTCGCCGGAACAGACTGCTCTGGTCAACATCATGGTCAACAGGAAAATCCGGATCACAGTCTCCTGGGGCAAGTCCATCTTTGAGGAGGCAATGGAGAAGAATGAGAAGGGGGAAAAAGAAATTTCAAGGGAGAGGGGATGGGAAGTGGAAAAAAACAATAAAAGGGATTGGGGAGTCGACAACTGCTTTCGGTCTTCAAGACTCAGGTGCCGCCTCAGTCCTCCTGGAACAGACACTCCAGTGATACAACCTCTACCGTCTGTTCCTTATCACGGGACTTCTCTGGATCAGCAACCTTCTTGCAGTGGGATGAATAGACCCAAGTCTCTCTCTCAGCAACCTTCAATGCTGTGGTGCTAGTCAATAAGACCTGGTATGGTCCTTCCCATCTATCAATAAGACAACCTGAGCGTAGAAAATTTCGTATCATTACATAATCCCCAGGTTCAATGTCATGACAATTACTATCAGGTAGATCAGGAATCACTAACTTCAGATTATCATTTTGATTACTTAACTGTTTACTCATGTTAATCAAGTACTTTACAGTTACTTCATTGTTACATTTCAAATCATCCTGAGGGTTAATCATGACATGCGGTTGTCGACCAAACAAGATTTCAAAGGGGGACAGATTAAGAGGGGGCCTGGGAGTGGTTCTGATGCTATACAAAACAATGGGTAAAGCTTCTGGCCACGTCAATCCTGTCTCTGCCATTACTTTACTCAATTTATTTTTAATAGTGCTGTTCACTCTTTCGACCTTCGCACTCGCCTGAGGACGGTACTTACACATTCCTTGAAAGACATCACCTGTAAAATGGGTACCCCTATCACTTTCAATGATTCTAGGGATACCATATCTACATACAAATTCCTGTACAATTTTCTTAGCTGTAAACATAGCGGTATTTGTAGCCGCTGGAAATGCTTCGACCCAATTCGAGAAAACATCTATACAAACAAGTACATATTTCAAATTCCGACAAGGGGGTAATTGAATGAAGTCAATTTGTATTACCTGGAAGGGGCCGCCGGCAGGTGGGATATGGGATGGTTCTGTAGGTATTGCCTTTCCAATATTCTTTCTCAGACAGGTAAGGCATGACATTGCTCTTTTACTCGCATGAGAGGAGAATCCTGGGGCGCACCAGTATGCTCTTACCAATTTGCACATTCCCTCCTTGCCTAGATGAGTCAGCCCGTGAGCTGCTTCAGCCAGACATGGAAGATATGCTCTGGGGGCCACTGGTTTACCATGTCCATCCGTCCAGAGCCCTGAGGACTCCTGGCCATATCCCTTTGCCTTCCAGACCGCTCTTTCCTGTGTGGAACACAAATTTTGCATTTCACACAACTTCTGTGTGTTGATGGTATTGAATACCATCAGTTGTGTGGTGTCTGTCTGTATGGGGGTGGCAGCTGCTAACTTAGCAGCTTCGTCTGCTCGGCTGTTACCAAGTGATACTGGGTCTTGACTATATGTATGTGCTTTACATTTGATAACAGCCACTCTGTCGGGTTCCTGTATCGCTGTTAGAAGCCTTTTTATGTGAGCTGCATGCGCTATCGGTGTACCAGCTGCCGTCATGAAATTTCTGAGGCGCCATAGGGCTCCGAAATCATGGACTACCCCGAATGCGTATCTAGAATCGGTGTAGATATTGGCTGACTTACCCTTAGCCAATTCACATGCTCTGGTTAGGGCGACCAGTTCAGCAACCTGGGCTGAGTGAGGTGGGCCTAGCGGTTCCGCTTCTATGGTGTCTTGGTCATCTACGACTGCGTATCCAGTACACAAGTCTCCCGAGTCTGACTGTCTGTGACAACTACCGTCCGTGTAGAACGTGAGTTCTGCATCTTCCAGTGGATTGTCACTGATGTCAGGCCTTGCGGTAAAATTTTGGGTCAAATATTCCATACAATCATGTGTATCTTCCTTTGTATTAAATCCTCCTTCCCCATCACTCTCACCTTCCACCCTTTGTGCCTGACCAGGCACACCTGGGAGATATGTTGCAGGATTTAATGCACTGCATCTCCTTATGGTGATGTTTACTGGGGCCATTAGTGCCAATTCCCATCTTGTAAACCTCGCTGATGAGACGTGTCTGGTTTGGGCAGAATTCAATAAGGCTGATACTGCATGTGGCGTATGGATTGTGAGGTTGTGGCCTAGCACGACATCTTCGCTTTTTGTCACTAGCAATGCTATTGCAGCAACGCTTCGCAAGCATGTGGGGAGGGATCGCGCTACCGTGTCTAGCTGAGCGCTGTAGTATGCAACTGGCCTGCTGGCATCACCGTGTTTTTGGGTTAGTACACCTGCTGCGCAACCAGCACTTTCTGTTCCGTATAGTTCAAAGGGTTTCCCATAGTCAGGCATACCTAGTGCTGGCGCCTGTGTTAGGCACTGTTTGAGTCTCTCAAATGCTGTTTCGGACTCGTCTGTATGCGAAATCCTATCAGGTTTGTTTGAGGAGACCATTTCCTGCAAAGGTAGCGCTAAAATGGAAAACCCTGGGATCCAATTACGGCAATACCCACACATTCCTAAAAACGTTCTAATCTGTTGCTGGGTTTGTGGCAGTGTCATGTCTCTAATTGCTTGGATTCTATCAGCGGTCAGGTGTCTCAGTCCTTGTGTTAGACAGTGTCCCAAATATTTTACCTTAGTCTGGCATAATTGCAACTTGTCTTTGGAAACCTTGTGTCCTGTGTCTGAAAGATGAAACAGGAGCTGTTTCGTATCCTTCAGAGAAGCTTCCAGTGAATCTGAACACAGCAGTAAATCATCCACATACTGTATCAATACTGATCCACTCTCTGGTTGGAAAGACTGTAAACAATCATGCAAAGCCTGAGAAAATATACTTGGACTATCTATGAAACCTTGGGGTAATCGAGTCCACGTGTATTGGACTCCTCTGTATGTGAATGCAAACAAATATTGTCTGTCAGGATGCAGAGGTACCGAAAAGAAAGCGGAGCAGAGGTCAATAACAGTGAAAAATTTGGCAGTGGGAGGAATTTGCATTAGGATGACAGCTGGATTTGGCACTACGGGGAACTGGCTCTCAACTATTTTGTTAATCCCCCTTAGATCCTGCACTAGCCTGTAACCCCTCCCCCCACTCTTTTTAACAGGGAAGATGGGACTATTGGCTGTGCTGGACGTTCTTACCAGAATGCCCTGTTGTAGCAAGCGCTCTATTACTGGGAAAACTCCTAACTCCACCTCTGGCTTCAGAGGATACTGTGGGATTTTTGGAGCTATCCTACCATCTTTTACTTGTACAACTACTGGAGCTACGTTTGCCATTAATCCAGTGTCCTCTCCATCTTTTGTCCAAAGTGACTCTGGTATCTGGGAAGTCATCTCTTCTACTTGGGATGGATTCCTATTTGTCATAATGGTATGTGACATTAATTTTGATGGGGAGTCTAACATGTCTCGTACTTCCTGAGCGTGATTCTCAGGTATGTCCAAGAATACACCTTCAGAAGTACAGTAAATGACGCACCCCATTTTACACAGTAAGTCTCTACCCAGGAGATTGGTCGGTGCCGATGCAGCCAGCAAAAAGGAATGCTTGGTATGCAAAGGTCCTATTGTAATCTCGGCTGGTTTGCTAACAGGGTAGTGCTGGACTACTCCTGTTACTCCCATGGCTGGAATTGTCCTACCAGTGGTTCTCATGCCCACTGTCAAATTTATCACTGACTTGGCCGCCCCTGTGTCTACAAGAAAGTTTAAAGTTTTACCAGCTACATTGATTGCGACCTCGGGTTCACTTCCAAGGCTTGCAATCAACTTTACTGGCTGCAGATTACAGGTATGGCCACACCCCTATTGGGTATGGTGACCTCCCTGAATCCCGCTGGCAGCAACTACTTGTGAGGGAGTTAGCTGGGAACTACCAGAGGCATGCCAATCTCTGTTCGGGGGGTATCTTTTTGTTTCCCCTGTATGTGGCTCATAACTCCGCCTCTGTGGATCCTGATCCCAATGTCTTGTGTTGTGTCGTTGTCTAGGGGGTTGGTATGATTTCTGTACATTTCTTACTCTACAGTCTCGTGCATAGTGTCCCTGTCTGTTACAAGAATAACATGTTATCACAGTTGACTTACTTACAGGATTTGATGGTACATACGCAGGCTGCTTTGTGGTCAGCGCCTGTATACTTACTGACATTAACTTATCACTTTGCGACTCTCTGTGCCTGGTGATGTTTCTGTCGTGATCAATAGCAGCCTCTCTCAAGGTGGACACTGACAGACCTCGCCAACATGGTTGCGAGGTCTGTACCCTAGCCTTTAATGTTTCCTTTAAACCATCCATCAGTACAGATACTGCTACTTCTTGATGGTTTGGGTTGGTCCTAATGTCTTCTATACCAGTGTATTTTGCCATTTCTAATAGTGCCCGGTGGAAATATTCTGCTGCCGTTTCGGACTCCTTTTGTTTAATGGAGAATATTCTGTTCCATTTAACAACGGCTGGGAAATACTCTTTTAACTGTAAATTTATCCTTTTTACATTATCTTTGTCGTACACATCTGTAAGCGGTACATCTTTATCTAGTCCACAATCAACTAAGAATTGAGGTGAGTCGACGTTGGAAGGTAAGCAAGCTCTTAGCACTATCTGCCAATCCTTATTATTGGGCTCTAAAGTGTTTCCTAGATCCCTGATGTATTTTTGGCTTGCAACTAAATCTTTTCTGGGGTCTGGGAATTCAGACACTATGGTCCTCAATTCCATTCTAGTAAACGGGCAATACATGGCAATGTTCCTAACGGGTGTGGCTCCTGATGCATCTGTTTTCCCATTGGGAACTACTATCACCTTAACTGGATTAATTTTAACAACTTCACTCTGTGTAGATTCTACAGCTTATTGTGGTACAATTGTCTCAGCATAATGCATGGTGCCGTACTTACCCGTTGACACGACCTCACCTATCCCTCCGCTAGGGGCCTTCACTAATCTCGTGAGTGGAGCAGTTCCTACTGTGGTTTCTGATATGGTGGCCGCTAGAGAGAGCGCTGAAATTGTTGCCGAATCGTCTTCTTGATCACACTCCTGAGGAAAGTTCAAAACAGGGTACAACTTGCACGGGTTAATACTTGCATGGGTTAATGGGTTTACATTATCATTAACATTTACAGGGTTGCTAAGTGTTTGTGTTTTACACCCCAGTGCGTTTCTCTCCGCAATCAACTTCTCTCCTGCAATGTATGGTGGAGGTGGGGCTGTGGCTATCAGTTTCCTGACTGCCCCAGATCCCGCCGCCAGAGCCAAACCTCTCTGTATCTCACCTTCCTGTTGCCACAACTGTAAATAATCATGATGCTGAATTCGTCTCTTTGTTGATTTTATGAGACATATCCTCCTCCTTATATTTTGTAACACTTCTGGGCTGAAGCTACCTATTCTTGGGAATTTCTCCCTGTCTTGTACAGTCATTCTCTCCCATTCATCACATAAAACTTCTGTGTGACTTCCGTATTTCTCACACATTATGTACCTTGCCGACCCGACTGGTCGGTTCTCTGAATCAACCCGAACCGAGGTTGATCGCCCCCTACCTGAACAACTGGCCCCCATAATCTGCAGGTGTTGCTTACTACTCCTTTGATCTTTATATCAAGGTCTTCAGTGAACCCTTACAGACAAACCAAGATGTCCTGGGCAGGCTGGCGGTGGCGGTTTACCAAGTGCCCCACTCACTTCTCGCCCACGTTGGCCAGTACTGCAATCACTGTATTCAGAGCTGCTGTACCCAACTCAGGGCCCCTGTGAACCTTTATTTACTGGGGCGCGTTCCCCAGCAAGTATCGGTTGTTGGATAGTTCCTGAGTGACCAGCGAACTTCCCTTCCAAAAATAAAAAATTACACAAATCACGTCAGAATGTACAAATAGCGTTTATGACCTTTGTACGCAAAATGATACTGGTCAGGTTTACTAATGCACACAATGACGTGCGGTACAATCGTTCAGTACATAAGACTACTTCTTATGTACAGAGAGATCAATGGAATCGAAAATTTCGGCTGCGAATTCCTTCAGCAAGAGCTTGTATGGCCTATATGGGTTCTGCACCAACCCCCGGGGTTGTGCCTCTTACCTTTATAGCGGACTTTCTTGTCTCCTTATGACCTCCTGGTCTGTTATGGTCCACTATACTCTAATGCTCCTATATTATTTAACCAAGGATGCCTCCCTAGCCACCGTATATGTCACTTACACGTATGTTCCTGACGAGTACCCGACTTTCCTTGTGGTTCCACCTTAAAGTTATATAAACTTGTAATACAAAAACACTCACTCAACACATGTACACTTTTGCTTCTATTTCTATTTCTGCGCAGAAATTTTCTTTAGCCCAGCTGTGTTACCAATTAGGAGCAGGATCTGTTAATTTAAATTTTGGATTTCCAAAAATAGACTTGCGTTATTTCTCGCCTGTTGCGCTATTTACCGCGTTGCGTTACTTATCGCTTTGGGTGTCTTATCGCTTTTGCGTTAAAAATCAACTTATCGTGACTTGAGCTACGTGGGCGTAACCGGACGCTACGCTGCGTAATGTACGCTGCGTGCCTCGGCCTTTGGATTGCGTACGCAAGTCTCAGTTAGGGACACGTGTACGCAAAGCAAAGATCCACCGTAACACAATTTATACTTTTATCAATGTAGATGATCCCTGATCATCTACCGCACACCACACTGACTTCGCCTTATCTCCCAGGCAAACCGTGTGTTGGTCTATACTTTAACTATTACCTCTATTCTTAAACTATGAAATAACAGCAAATCTCTTTTAGCACTTTTCTATCAACTATAAAACTGGCAAACAGGATAGTGATATACGAAAATTTTAAATGAAAAGGAAATACAGATGTATACGTGCGTGTATACGCAAGACAGAAGAAAAATACAGTTTTTAAAAGACACAAGCGTTTTGTTCTTACCTCCGGTTCCCGGATTCCTTCAGCACTCTTTATCTAAGCGAAGCAGACGCTTATCCCGTCAGCACTACGAGACAACCTCCCGCACTTTGCTGAGGGATAATGTCTGCTGATCTACCTAGTGCAGATATGTGAAGGACAGGACGAGCCGCCAATTGATAAAGCTGAATTATTTATCGTACTTATAACCCTTTATGAGGCCTAAGAACACAGTACGCTATCTACGTAAGAAGTACCGTAAGGGTACGCAAGTTGCGTAACGATCGCTCAGCCGTAGGCGAGACGCTCAAGCGTCGTGTTCGCTCACGGCCCAGAGATCACAGACTGGCACGCTATTGGCTACAGACAAACGTAATGATTCGCTATGGCGTAGCGGACGCTCGAGACCACGAGGAGATCACCAGCGGCGCAGACGCTCACAGCGCTATACCTTTATATCTATACCTAAAACAATGAGAAACACAGTATAACTTTATGTAGAGACTGGGTGTATGTGCAACCTGGTGTAACCTGATTAACTACAAAGTTGTTTGAGCGTCACCGATGCTCTGTGAATACTTAACACTATGAGAAATACACAGATACCTGGGTTTAGGGTCCAAAGCCTGTTATGTGTATTATGACTAATATACTTGCAAAAAGAATCACAGTACAAATGATACACTACAATATAACAGAGACTTCCTAACCAAATAACTACACAATAAATACAATACAATACAATACAATACAATCTAATCAAGGGAAAATACGAGAGAAGGAGAAGAGAGGGAGAGAGAGATATGAGAGAAATGGCTCACAGTAAGACAATATGATTACGGAGAGAACTTACGCACAAGGGGAAACGATCGCAAGCGCCTCTGGACATCCAGCTTCCCGATTATCAGCAATGAGAACCGTTTGAAGAGAAGTGTAAGCTGGATACCACAGGCCCGTCTTTTATGCTCCACACACAATGCAATCTAATGGTCTCTACAATCTTATCGTCCATTGGACACAGGAATTCGGCTTCGCATTATAACAAAAGGTCATAGGTTGATTCATACAGGTGGGCTGTGACGATTTCAAACAGCTCAGGTGGGTGGGACACTGGGTTTCCCGCCGCATACCTGAGTAAGAGTAAATAATAGTAATAGACATAAACTTCTTATGTCCATAACTATTCGCACGAGCGATTAATACGCTCCAAACCAACACCGGAATATTGCTATTTAAATACTCTTCCGATGGGTACCAAACACTGCTGTATGACCCCTGTTAGACCCTTCGTACAATACAAAGAGGGATTCCTCCGTTCAGGGACATTCTATATTAACCAAACTTTCAGAATCTATCAAAGGGACTATGATCTACAAACTACATTAATTGTGAAAATATGTAACTATTGAGTCGCACGCTACGCCTACATACTCCCTACCGTAAATACGCATACCGAGTGCGAGCGGGTGCACGCAACAGCGGGTATGCGCTATCACGGGAAAGCGCACGCATGCGCAGCGCGGACCAGTGTGAGGTGCAAATATGGCAGTGTGTGTAGGGATATTTTTCTGACTTTGACACTGGAGAGGTGACTGCTGGGAATGGGGCAATATACAGTAACACCAGGGGACGTGTCTGGGTGATGAGTGTAGAGGTAACTGCTGGGAATGGGGCATTATACAGTGACACCCTGATATGTGTCTGGGTGATGACTGGAGAGGTGACTGCTGGGAATGGCGCATTATACAGTAACACCAGGGGATGTGTCTGGGTGATGACTGTATCACTGTAGCTGTGTCAGGTTCCTATAAGGTGTCAGGATGTGACTGTCTATGTCTCCATGCAGGAGGGGGAGTATATAGAGGAACACAGGGGTCTGTACAAGGACGTGATGATAGAGAATCACCGGCCCCTCACATCACTGGGTAAGATGAGACTGTCATGTATTGTACAGGGGAGAGTATGGGGGGCACCTATATACACACATCATCTGATAATCACATATATATACTGTACTCAGTCACTGTGTGTCTCCTACAGATGGACCCAGTAACAGAGATACCCCAGAGAGATGTCCCCGTCCTCTGTATTCCCAGGATTGTACAGAGGAGAATCACAGGATGCCACAGGAGGATCAGGTAGGAGGGATTTAGGGTCTCACCCATATACCAAAGTGACTGTCACTATATAATGTGTAGAGCAGCTGTGTGTGTCATTATATTTGTATTGTTTAATTTATTTCTGAAATCAACAATTATTACAGTCTTCTTTTATTGATGGTTTACATAGGGTGAAGCCCAAATAAATAATGTTAAAGTCAAAGATACAGAGGGAGAAGAAGAGACGTATGTGACTGATATGAAGGCAGAAGATATAGAGGGAGAAGAAGAGACGTATGTGACTGATATAAAGGCAGAAGATACAGCGGGAGAAGAAGAGACGTATGTGACTGATATAAAGGCAGAAGATACAGAGGGAGAAGAAGAGACTTATGTCACTGATATAAAGACAGAAGATATAGAGGGAGAAGAAGAGACGTATGTGACTGATATAAAGGCAGAAGATATAGAGGGAGAAGAAGAGACGTATGTGACTGATATAAAGGCAGAAGATATAGAGGGAGAAGAAGAGACATATGTGACTGATATAAAGGCAGAAGATATAGAGGGAGAAGAAGAGACATATGTGATTGATATGAAGGCAGAAGATATAGAGGGAGAAGAGACGTATGTGACTGATATGAAGGCAGAAGATATAGAGGGAGAAGAAGAGACGTATGTGAGGGGTGATCAGCAGTGTAAGGAGGAGGAGATCCCTACAGATATCAGCACAGGTGAGAAATAAGGGTGGCATTCTGTATGCCGGCGGTCGGGCTCCCGGCGCTCAGTATACCGGCGCCGGGAGCCCGACCGCCGGCATACCGACACTTATTTTCCCTCGTGGGGGTCCACGACCCCCATAGAGGGAGAATAAAATAGTGTGGCGCGCGTAGCGCGCCACCGTGCCCGTAGCGTGGCGAGCGCAGCGAGCCCGCAAGGGGCTCATTTGCGCTCGCCACACTGTCGGTCAGCCGGCGGTCGGGCTCCCGGCGCCGGTATGCTGGGCGCCGGGAGCCCGACCGCCGGCCAGCCGTAGTGAACCCGAGAAATAAACACTTATTACAGAAAAGAGTCCCATATTCTCCTTTATCAGTCACTACAGCAATCTCTTATCCTACACCCTCCTCTGTCAGAACAAATTAGGGAACTGTATTCGCCCAGTAATGGAGTCAGGAGCCATCAGCCCCTATTATACTCATGCTCTCCCCTCACATCATGTCACTATGTTTTACCAGCCCAGAGATCTGACCAGTCTCCTCCCCACACTCTCTGGTGTATCTCATACATCAGGAGCCATCAGCCCCTATTATACTCATGCTCTCCCCTCACATCATGTCACTATGTTTTACCAGCCCAGAGTTCTGACCAGTCTCCTCCCCACACACTCTGGTGTATCTCATTCATCAGGAGCCATCAGCCCCTATTATACTCCTGCTCCCCCCTCACATCATGTCACTGTGTGTTACCAGCCCAGAGATCTGACCAGTCTCCTCCCCACACTCTCTGGTGTATCTCATACATCAGGAGCCATCAGCCCCTATTATACTCCTGCTCCCCCCTCACATCATGTCACTGTGTGTTACCAGCCCAGAGATCTGACCAGTCTCCTCCCCACACACTCTGGTGTATCTCATACATACCTCAGGAAATAAAGATAAAAATATACGTTTTATACCCATAACAAGAGCAAATAAATCTGGCCCAAAAATAGATCCATGCCCAGTAACTTAGTCCCAGTTGGCACATGTTACAGTAGGAAACAAACTCTGAGTGTCTGTAACAGTTTTACTCCTTTATCATATTACTTCGAGACGGAAGACATCTCCTCCGGGATTGGTTTAGGTAAAGTGTCATGAAGGACTGTCAACAGGAATGTCCACTTTCTCTAACATTCTAGGGGATACTGGGATGGTCTTAGTACCATGGGGTATAGATCGGGTCTGTTGGAGCCTGGCACTTTAAGAAATCATTGGTGTGGGCTGGCTCCTCCCCTCTATGCCCCTCCTACCAGACTCCATTTAGAAAAATGTGCCCAGGGAGCCGGGTGCATTCTCTGGAGCTCCAGAGAGTTTTCTTCAGAATGTATTTTAGTTTGATGTTTTCAGGAAGGACAGGTTGGCACCAGTCTGCCTGCGTCGTGAGACTTAGGGGGGCACCGGTACCAACCTCTTGAAGGGTTAATGGTCCAGATTCCTGCTGACAGGACATAGCTCCTGAAGGGGGTTGTTTCGCTCACCCACAGTGGTGTGCGCTCTTCCCCACAGCATGCCGCCACTTCTAATTGAGTGGTGAATACTAAACCGGGGTCCCCAGTACAGATGGCGGCATTAGGGCAGCGGGCACACAGCTTAAGTGCTGCTGCTGTTCCTCTATGCAAGCCCACACTGGCACTGATGCTGAAAAGGGGTTTTAACCCCATTTTCTTTGCAAATATTACCCTGCCAGTATAAACTATTCCGGGAACACTGCACGCCATTAAGGGGGCGGGGCTTCCTGGAGAGCGGGACCAGCGGCTCAGTGCACCATTTCCTACCTCCTAGAGACCCTCAGAAGCACCTTGTTTGGTACAAGGGGGTTTGTGGTAGGATGGAGCGATATACTGTATGTGTATATAATAATCTAGGTCCTTTATCTAAGGTTCCTAGTTACTGGCCGGCACAGCACTGCTTTGGCTGTAGAGGCAAGGTGTGCTGGTTTCTCCCTCTCATTCTTAGCAGGTTCTCTGGGTTACTGTGTTATGTAACCTGTTCCTGTGTGTGTATTATGCTGTACAGTATGTCAGGTAAGAAGGTCATATGCCAGTCCTGCAGCACAAGGTTTTCCCCTTCCCCAGGGGATCTCTGTTGTGTGCACAGTGCAGCCCTCCTTCACAAGGAAGCAGCACTCAGGAGCCAGCGTGGCTGGACTCAATAAAAGGAATGATTACAGACATATCCCCTGTACTGGATACTGCCAGGCAGGAGAGGCAGGATTTTAAAAGAAGTCTATGGCTGATTTTATGATTAAGAAATCAGACCGCAGACCATCCTCTCAGCCCCCTATACTTATTTCCCAAAAAGTACATTACCTCAAGTTCTCCAGTCTGTCTGTCTGTGTTATCGAGATGCCAGATCTGGAAGAGGAGGAGGTGAATGTAAATATGGGGGACACTAATGTCTCAGGGAGTGGAAGCTCTTATCTACTCTGTTTCAGATGAATATTCCTGATAAGGAGACAGACACAGTATTATTATTATTATTACATTTTATTTATAGGGCACCACAAGTGTTTTACAGCACCGTACAAAGGACAGTACAGGGAGACAAAACTTAGCATAACAGTAAATAAATAACAAAAATAGAGTACAGGTAACAAAGAGCACCACAATTCCCATACATAATACATGGGAAGCAGTGACCAAGGCAGAGGAGAAACGACGATGGTCATCAGCCGACCGTAGTGGGCGGGAGGGAGTATGAAGGGAGAGGAGGTTGGAGATGTAGGGAGCAGTGGAATTAGAGATGGACTTGTATGTGAGGGTGAGGAGTGTGAAGAGGATTCTGTAGGGGAATGGGAGCCAGTGTAGATTTTGTCGAAGGGGAGTGGCCGATGTGGAGCGGCAGGAGAGGAAGATAAGCCTAGCTGTGGAGTTGAGGACAGATTGGAGGGGTGCGAGATGGGAGCAAGTGAGGCCAGGAAGAACATTGCAGTAGTCAAGTCATGAGATGACCAGTGAGTGGATGATAAGTTTAGTTGCACTCTGGGAGAGAAATGGCCTGATGCGAGCAATGTTGCGTAGCTGGAACCGACAGGATTGCGCCAGAGCTTGGATGTGGGGTGCAAAGGAGAGGGAGGAGACAAGAGTGATGCCCAAGCAGAGGAGTTGGGGAACGGGGGAGATGATTGTGTTCAAAAAAGTGATATTTGTAGGGGGTGTTGCTCTGGCTGGGTGAAAGATAATGAATTCAGTTTTGTCCATGTTGAGCTTCAGAGAGCGCTCAGACATCCAGGAGGAGATGGCAGAGAGGCAGCTGGAGACCTGAGAGAGGACAGAGGGGGACAGATCAGGAGATGAGAGGTAGAGTTGTGTGTCATCAGCATAGAGGTAGTATTGAAGGTCAAAGGAGTTAATGAGCACACCCAGGGAAGAGGTATACAGGGGGAACAGAAGGGGGGCCTAGGACAGAACCTTGAGGGACACCAACAGGAAGGATTGAAGGGTGTGAGGTGGTTCTGGAGGCAGACACAGAGAAATAGCGGTTAGTGAGGTACACCAGTCAGGGACTGTGCTAGAGAGGCCAATGTTTTGGAGTGTGCGGAGGAGGAGACGATGATCTACGGTGTCAAAGGCAGCAGAGAGGTCCAGAAGGATGAGCAGAGAAAAGTGGCCCTGGATTTGGCCGAAAGCAGGTCATTGGTGACTTTCACCAGGGCAGTCTCAGTGGAGTGGAGTGGGCTAAAGCCAGATTGTAGTGGATCAAGGATGGAGTTGTCAGAGAGGTAGCTTGTGAGACGGCTGTAGACCAGTCGTTCAAGTAGTTTGGAGGCGAATGGGAGAAGAGAGATGGGGCGGTAGTGAGTGAGTGATGAAGGGTTAAGGTTGTTTTTTTCGAGACTAGAGGACACCAGAGCATGTTTGAATGGTGAGGGAAAGATGCCGGTAGAGAGCGATAGGTTAAAGAGGTGAGCAAGGTGGGAGCAGGCAGTGGAGAGAGGGAGCGGAGAAGATGGGAGGGGAGGGTCCAATGGGCAGGTTGAGGGGGGATAAGATGAGGGAGTGGACTTCCTTGTCTGAGGTGGGACGGAAGCAGGCCAGGGTGGGATAGATGGAGGGGAGGGATGATGGGAGCAGCAGAGGGGTGACGGGAGGAGATGTCATTTTGGATATCCTCAATGTTGGAGATGAAGAAGGAGGCAAAGTCAGTGGCACTGAGTGGGGAGGGGAGGAGGAGGGGATGAAGGAAAGTGTTGAAAGTTTCAAAGAGTCATTGAGGACTGAGAAGAGATGAGTGGAAAAAGGATTGCTTGGCGAGAGAAAGAGCAGAGCTATAGGAGGAGAGAATAAACTTGAAATGGAGGAAGTCCGCCAGAGAGTGAGATCTCCTCCAGGAGCGTTCTGCAGAGTGTGAACATTTTTGTAGTAATCATGTTAGTTTGGTGTGCCAGGGTTGGGACAGAAGGCGGCTGCCTGGTTGGGACAGGTCATGGTGGAGGGAGGAGAGAGGAAAGTCTCGAGGGAGGACAGGATAGCGGGATTGAAAGACCCGAGATTGCGTCTGGTGATGTTGGGTCTGGGCGTGGAGAGGAGAGGGGAAGATGAGAGGGTGAAAGTAGATGGTGGTCAGAGAGAATGAAGGAAGAGTTAGTGATATTAGAGATCAGATCGGTGGGTGAAGACAAGGTCGAGGGAGTGGCCGAGATTGTGAGTAGGGGTGAAGGACCATTGAGAAAATCCAAAGGTGGTGGAAAGGGCAAGAAGATTAGTGGAAGCTGCATTAGTGATGTCGATAGGGATGTTAAAGTCAACAAGGATGATAGAGGGGAGGTCGGAGGAGAGAAAGTGGGGAAGCCAGGCAGCAAAGTTGTCAAGGAAAAGTGAACAGCGGCCAGGGGGGCGGTAGATCACTGCCACATGGAGGTGAATGGGGCAGAAAAGGCTGATAGTGTGGACCTCAAAGGTGGAGAAGGTGAGGGAGGGCTTAGGTGGGATGACACGAAAGGTGCAGTTTGGGGAGAGAAGGATGCCCATGCCTCCACCCTAGTGGCCATCAGGTCTGACCGTGTGGGTGAAGGAGATGCCTCTGTAGGAGAGGGCAGCAGGGGAGGTGGTGTCAGAGGAGGAGAGCCAGGATTCAGTGATGGCGAGAAGGTTAAAAGAGTGGGAGATGAAGAGGTCGTGGATAGTTGGCAGCTTGATTAGGCTTTCCAGAGTGCACAGGAGAAGGGAAGGGAGGGGACAAGGGAGATGAAGATCAGGTCTGAATGTGTGTGGGTGGTCTGGAAATTGGGGGGGGGGGGGGGGTTACCTAGCAGTGAGGTTTGGTATGGGACACAATCGAGAAGCCATAATTCCAGTACAGTAGTGTTGTTCAGAGGAATAATATAGAATGGAGTGGGTGTAATATAGACTGGACAATGAGAAGGGGGATGTAGTAAAAGCAGAGATAGTGAAAAATGTTTTTTTGGTAAATAATGGAAGGAACGGAAAGGCTGAGATTGTTACACAGTGGTTGTAGAGAGTATAAATGAGGAGTAGAAAGCAATGTGTGAGAGCAGTATGGCTGGTATGTAATCAGACAGGGAGGTCAGTGTCCAGGCTGTCCGGGCTGCAGGCATTGGTGGTACTGGATTAGGTTACTCTCTGTAGGATGTTGATTGCAGTTGGGGAAGATAGTCTGCTGTCCTTCTGTTCCTCTCCTGTTTATCTACGAGTATCTCCAAAGGTCATATATTCATACTTAACACTAACATACTATGCAGCTAGGATACTTTGCAGCCAAATATGTACTGATTAAATATAAATGCACACATTGATACAGGCTTGATTGCCAACAGCACCCACAATCTTTGAAACCCCACCTACCCTGGATAGAGATAGTGTCTGCTGAGGAAGTCCACTCCTGTTGATGTACGACACCGCTGTGACGTTGTCCGATTGAACTTGAATGGCTCGATCTTGCAGAAGATGTGCCGCCTGTAGAAGGCCGTTGTAGATGGCCCTTAGTTCCAGAATGTTTATTGGAAGGACAGATTCCTGGCTTGACCACTTTCCTTGGAAGTTTTCCCCCTTGGTGACTGCTCCCCAACCTTTGAGGCTTGCATCCGTGGTTAGAAGAATCCAATTCTGAATCCTGAACCTGTGTCCCTTAAGCAGGTGAGAAGTTTGCAGCCACCAAATGAGTGACATTCTGGCTTTCGGCGACAGGCGTATATACGCTGGTGCATGTGAAGATGCGATCCTGACCACTTGTCCAGGAGATCCAGCTGGAAGAACCGTGCATGGAATCTTCCGTATTGTAGAGCCTCGTAGGACGCTACCATCTTCCCCAGAAGGCGAATGCACTGATGAACCGATACCTGGGGAGGTTTCAAGACATCCCTGACAATTGATTGCATCACCAACGCTTTCTCCGCCGGTAGAAACACCCTCTGCACTTCCGTGTCGAGTATCATCCCTAGGAAGGGCAGTCTCCTTGTCAGTGCCAAATGTGACTTTGGAAGGTTCAGGATCCACCCATGATCCCAGAGTAGTTGAGTTGAGAGCGAAATACTCTGCAACAGCTTCTCCTTGGAAGATGCCTCTATCAGCAGATCATCCAGATATGGAATTATGTTCACTCCCTGTTTGCGTAGGAGGAACATTATCTCCGCCATGACCTTGGTGAACACCATCGGTGCTGTAGAGAGGCCAAATGGCAACGTCTGGAACAGATAGTGACAGTCTTGTAGTGCAAACCGTAGATAGGCCTGGTGAGGCGGCCAGATCAGAATGTGAAGGTACACAGTCTTGATATTCAGGGATACTAGGAATTCCCCTCCTCCAGACCTGAGATCACCGCTTTCAGAGACTCCATCTTGAATTGGAAAACCCTCAAGTAGGGGTTCAATGAATTCAAGTTCAATATAGGCCTTACCGAACCGACCGGTTTTGGTACCACAAACAGGTTTGAGTAATAACCCTTGGTTTTTGGGTAAGGTGAAACTGGAACAATGACATATGTTCGTACCAATTTTTGAATGGCTTCCTGAAGTATAGCACTTTCTGTCAGCAAAGCTGGTAAGCCTGATTTGAAGAATCTGTGAGGTGGGAGTTCCTGAAACTCCAGTCTGTACCCCTGGGTAACAATATCCGTCACCCAGGGGTCTAGGCATGATGACCCCCAGACGTGACTGAAAGCTTTTAGTCTCGCTCCCACCTGTCTGATCTCCAGGCTGAGAGGTCCACCATCATGCTGAATATTTAGAGGAAGCAGAACCTGATTTCTGTTCCTGGGAACCTGTTGGTGCAGGTTTTTTGGATCTTCCCCGACCTCCTCTAAAGAAGGTGGGAGGGGGTTTGGATTTTTTTTTATTTTGCGGTCCAAAAGGAATGCAGTGTAGGTGTAGGATAAGATTTCCTAGCTGGGGCTGCTGCGGAGGGAAGAAATGTCGACTTACCCGCAGTCGCCGTGGAAATCCACACATCCAATGCGTCCCCAAATAGTGGCTGACCTGTGAATGGCAGGTTCTCCACACTTTTCTTGGATTCTGCATCCGCAGTCCATTGGCGTATCCAGAGTCCTTTGCGTGCTGAGACAGCCATGGAAGTAGCAGGCCAATGTCCTTCATTGCCTCCACCATGAAACCTGCAGAATCCTGTATGTGACGTAAAAACAAGTCAATTTCACTCCTATCCATAGTATCTCAGTCCTCTAGTAAGGTGCCTGACCACTTTACTATGGCTTTAGAAATCCATGCACAAGCAATAGTGGGCCTTAAAGCCACGCCTGTAGCTGTGTATAGTGATTTGAGCGTAGTCTCAATCTTGCGGTCAGCCGGCTCCGTTAAGGCGGTTGAACCAGGAACAGGTAAAACCATCTTTTTAGACAGCCTAGATACAGAAGCATCTACTATAGGTGGGTTTTCCCACTTCTTCCTATCCTCCTCTTCAGGGAAAGGATAAGCAATGAGAATTCTTTTAGAGATCTGGAATTTTTTCTCTGGGTTTTCCCAGGATTTTTCAAACAAGGAGTTTAACTCCTTAGAATCAGGAAAGGTCAGCGAGGATTTCTTATTTATTGTAATCTAAGATTCCTCTACTTGTTCCGGAACCTTCCCAGAAATATGCAAAACATCCCTAATGGCTTCAATCATTAGCTGCACCCCTTTAGCAAGGGATGCATCCCCCCCTTCCCCCTGCATATCCCCATCACCGTCCCCTGTATCAGTCGGTATCAGTGTCAGCTTGCATTATCTGGGCAAGTGTACGTTTTTTGGGGTATGTAGGTGGGGTTTTAGATGAAGTAGTGGGAGCTGAATACTTCAAACCCACTACAGATTGTCTCAAAACCTGCGTCTCTTTCTCAGTATGTGACATCCTTGTTGAAATCTGGGATATCATTTTCCTTAAAGAATCCACCCATGGGGGTTCGGATTCAGAAGGCTGAGACAGCACATTGCAGTCCTGAGTACATGGAATAGACTCCTCAGGAGAAGATAAACACCCTGCAGCACAGGACACAGAGTCCTTAGACATGGTAATATGGATATACACACTTACACACACACACACACACACACACACACACACACACACACACAGGAAAATGTCAGACACAGTTTCCCACAGAGTACCTTCAGAGAGTCACAGAGTATAAGGAGCCAGCCACACAGCGCCCCTGTAGGCAGTTATTATGATAAAAGCCCGGCGCTGACTAACTAACCTTAATAGGGAGGGCAGCGCTCCCTGTCAGTGTCCTAGTTCCTATGATCTGCAGGGAGAAAATGGCGCTGGTGAGTGCTGGATCCACTCTGAGAGGAAGCCCCGCCCCTTGTAATGGCGCACGGCTTCCCGCACTAATTGTTTATACTGGCCTGAGGATTTTAGTGATAACAGGAGGATTAGCCCCTGTTAGCTGCGTGACCAGTGTAGGGTTTATCCGCGCTGGCTCAGGACGCCCCTCAAAGCGCCTACACTGTGTGTTGCTGAGCCTTCCTGGAGCGCAGCCTGTCAGAGCTGCGCTCCCACCCTTGTGCCGCCATACCCGCCGGCGACCCGCAAACCGTGTCGCCGACGCTGTACTCAACACTTTCTTCTGGCTTTGTTAGGGGGTGGCAGCCGTACTGCGGGAGTGAGTAGTCGCCCGTGGGCTTGCGATCAGCACCCTCAGGAGCTCAGTGTCCTGTCAGTGGAGTAGAGAACCATTAACTCTTCAAGACGTTGGTTCCTTCCCCCTCCCTAAGTCCCACGAAGCAGGGATTCTGTGGCCAGCAGCCTTCCTGTAACCTAACTAACTCTAGAAAATAAAAAACTAAGAAAACTCCTAGGAGCTCCCCTAGCTGTGACCGGCTCCTCCGTGCACATTTTCTAAACTGAGTCTGGTAGGAGGGGCATAGAGGGAGGGGCCAGCCTATTCTATTAAACTCTTAAAGTGCCAGTGGCTCCCAAAGGACCCGTCTATACCCCATGGTACTAAATGGACCCCAGCATCCTCTAGGACGTAAAATAAAGTTGATTATAACCTAGCAGATGATTATGATGATTGCAGGGGTATCATATGGTGTATTGCATGTAAAGTACCTTGTGCCACACCTACTCTGCTGTAGCAATATACGTTATATAAGGGTGAGTAACACATGTACAGGCTTACCAGCGTATGAGCACACACATAAAGGAATGCTACCTTACCAATGCTTCCAGTAGTAACGTTAGACATTTCTCTGATCCATCAGCTCATATGACTGATGTTATTGTTCATCTAGAATCTCCAATTCATACGATATGTTCCCCATCCATTGTTTTACATTGGTGCTGACGTAGGACTTGGCGAGTGACTACATCTCCATTTATACTTCATGGTTAGTTAACAGTACAAGAGAGAGATACATCTAAGTCTTCTTATAATATTACATTTGTTATTGTGATGTTCTCAGGAGGGTGGACACAATGATAGTCTGAGACACAATATTATAAAGCCTTCATTAAAAGTTATGTTTTATTATACACACACATTTACTAATAAGTGTCCCAGAGAGTCGTCTTCTCCTATTGTTTACAAGATTAATATTGTTACAGAAAATGTCACATTTCCATAATGTATTTTATTTCCAGGAGATGGACACACAAGCAGGAACATCTCAGAAGTACATCTAATGTTATCTCCGGATTGTGACATAAAAGATAATGACAGTAGACCGGATACTCCAGCAGATAACCCCATTACCCCAATTATACATCCAGCTCTATCAGCTGATCCCCCTGATCCTGGGAAATGTTCTCCTGATCACTCTGATATTGGTGCATCTGTTACAGCTCTGACAGTAGATACAGTGTTTCCGTGTTCTATAGATGCCAAATGTTTTACACAGAACACAAAGCCTATTAACCCACACACAGGTAAGGCAGGTGAAATGCCACTGATATGTTCTGAGTGTGGGAAATGTTTTACACTGAAATCACATCTTGTTGTACATCAGCGAAGTCACACAGGTGAGAAACCATTTCCATGTTCTGAGTGTGGGAAATGTTTTACACTGAAATCACATCTTGTTGTACATAACAGAAGACACACAGGTGAGAAACCATTTTCTTGCTCTGAGTGTGGGAAATGTTTTACACTGAAATCACATCTTGTTGTACATAACAGAAGTCACACAGGTGAGAAACCATTTTCTTGCTCTGAGTGTGGGAAATGTTTTACACAGAACTCACAACTTGTTACACATCAGCAAAGTCACACAGGTGAGAGGCCATTTCCATGTTCTGAGTGTGAGAAATGTTTTACACAGAAATCACAACTTGTTACACATCAGCGAAGTCACACAGGTGAGAGGCCATTTCCATGTTCTGAGTGTGGGAAATGTTTTACACGGAAATCAAATCTTGTTAAACATCAGCAAAGTCACACAGGTGAGATGCCATTTCCATGTTCTGAGTGTGGGAAATGTTTTACACTGAAATTAAATCTTGTTACACATCAGAAAAGTCACACAGGTGAGAGGCCGTTTCCATGTTCTGAGTGTGGGAAATGTTTTACATGGAAATCACAACTTGTTCCACATCAGCGAAGTCACACAGGTGAGAGGCCATTTCCATGTTCTGAGTGTGGGAAATGTTTTACACGGAAATCAAATCTTGTTAAACATCAGCAAAGTCACACAGGTGAGATGCCATTTCCATGTTCTGAGTGTGGGAAATGTTTTACACTGAAATTAAATCTTGTTACACATCAGAAAAGTCACACAGGTGAGAAGCCATTTTCTTGCTCTGAGTGTGGGAAATGTTTTACACACAAATCACATCTTGTTATACATCAGCGAAGTCACACAGGTGAGAGGCCATTTCCATGTTCTGAGTGTGGGAAATGTTTTGCAAACAAATCAGCTCTTGTTATACACCAGAGAAGTCACACAGGTGAGAAGCCATTTCCATGTTCTGAGTGTGGAAAATGTTTTTCACACAAATCACATCTTGTTAAACATAACAGAAGTCACACAGGTGAGAAGCCATTTACATGTTCTGAGTGTGGGAAATGTTTTACACGGAAATCACAACTTGTTACACATCAGCGAAGTCATACAGGTGAGAGGCCATTTCCATGTTCTGAGTGTGGGAAATGTTTTACACGGAAATCACAACTTGTTACACATCAGCGAAGTCACACAGGTGAGAGGCCATTTCCATGTTTTGAGTGTGGGAAATGTTATACACAAAAATCAAATCTTGTTAGACATCAGCAAAGTCACACAGGTGAGAGGTCATTTTCATACTCTGAGAAATAAATCAGCTCTTGTTGCACACAGTAGACATCACTCAGATGAGGAACCATTTTAATCTTCTGAAGTATACTCATTGCCATGCGTTGTTCTTCAAGTTTCTTATCCTCTCTCCTATGTTTTTGCAATATACATGTTACCACTAGGTGAAATAATCAGATGTCCTGCCATCATCTACCACTGCTATGCAGATGACCTGTCTTTTGCTCCAGGTACTGAGAACCCAGTCCCAATCCTAAATGGTTGTCTAGCTGAGCTCCAGGTGTGGGTGATGCCAGTTGGCTGTGATTCAGTCCTGGTGAAACAGGCATTTATGGTAGAAGCTCACCAACAAAGGGCAGGGCTACAGCTCAGCTTTGCAAACCAACCGGGCTTGGGGGTTCAGAGTTACAGAATGCTGATCATGTGCGGAATCTTGGTGTCCTGGATGGTGGAGTGACACTTAAACATCAGTATCTGCCACAATTAGATCCTCATCTGAGGAACATAGCCAGACTCCAGCACGTAATTCTCTCAGAAGATCTACCTACAGTCATACATGTACTTGTATCATCACACATAGACTACTGCAATGTCCTCTACCTGGATCTCCTAGCAATAGAATTGCACCGGTTGTAGCATGTACAGAATGTAGCAGCCAGGCTGTTACCTAACCAGCCTGTTCCTGCCACATAACACCCATTCTCTGCTCTCTTCACCAGCTGCCTGTAAGATGGTGACTATTACATAATCTTACTGACTCAGCCCACCATGACCAGGGTCCATGGTACCAGAAGCAGCTTCTGCCTCCTTACTGCCCTGCTTTCTAACTTCCACCTGCAGATGAAGGACTGTTACCAGCAGTACTAAGAATCCTCAAGCAGTGCTGAGATGTCAGAGGGGGAGACAGGGTGGTGGCACTAGTGCTCTAGTGGGGGCTGCCGGAGGCAATGTCTGTGAGAATCTTGTCCTCAAGCAGCACTGAGTTGTCAGAGGGGAGACAAGGTGGTGGCAGTAGTGGGGGAGACAGGGTGGTGGCAGAAGTGAAGGGGGTGGGGTGGTGACAGTTGGGAGATGTGGCAGTAGTGGGGGGAGATGGGGTGGTGACAGTAGTGGGGGCAGTAATGGGGGAATACAGTGCAGTGACAGTAGTTGGAGACGTGGCAGTATTGTAGACAGAACGGTGGCAGTAGTGGGGGGAGACAAGGCGGTTGGCAGTTGTGGGGGTAGACGGGCAGTGGCGGTGGCAGTAGTGGGGGGGAGACAGGGTGGGTGGCAGTAGTGGAAGGAGACGTGGTGGCAGTAGTGGGGGAAAACAGGGTGGTGGACGGAAAAAGGGCGGGTGGCATTAGTGGGGGAGACAGGGTGGGTGGCAGTAGCGGGGGAGACAGCGGGTGGCAGTAGTGGGGGGAGACAGGGTGGTGGCAGTAGTAGGAGGGAGACCGGCTGTGTGGCAGTAGAGGGGGGAGACAGGGTGGATGGCCACAGTGCAGTACCAGGGGATGCTGGAGGCAGTAAAGAGGTGTATGGGTCCCGCACAGAATCAGTTTACTATTAGACTTAATGATGATCATGCTTCCTTATTTCTAATTAATCCCTTGTATGTGTCACTGTTATTTGCTGTGTCAGCCTTTATGTGTGTTCTGTGTAATAATCCTGAAAGTAGTGCTGCTACCGATCTCATATCATTTGTAGTAACTTGGAAAAGATGAGATATGAGGTGCAATCTGGAAGCTTATAGGGGGTTAATCAGAGATGAACGCAGATGTGACATCACGCAGCCCCTGGAAAATGGTCCCGGCCCGCCCGCATTCACCCCTCAGGGATGCAACCGCAATGTGTGTCTGCGTGGCCGCTGCACATGTGCATTTTGTCACCACCAGCAAACTGCTGTGGCCCGCTATTGCGGCTGGGTCTGAATGACCCCCATAGAGTTTTGGCTCTCCTGATATGTATCTGTTTTACTTACCTGCAATGCTATAATGTAACTTGAATTGTTTCTGTGATGTAAAGGATATTTTATCCATGTTGTGCAGAGTAAAGTATTTTTTAAGTTTAAAATATAGAGAAAAATCTGTGTATTAAAGATATGAAATGAAGTTGTTTAAAAACAAAAGATTTTCGTTGAGTCTTTTTATGTGTCAGTGTGTTATCTTATTTCCAGATAATTGTCGCTATGGTGACAGAAACAATTTCCTGTTAATGTGTCACTTGTATTATTACTTTGTGTCCAGCGGGTGGGCTCGGAAATGTTATCCTTTTCCTCGCAGCCCCAGTTGCTAGAGAAAATGAAGGAGGATCTGTTGACTGGTCACGTTCCGCTTGAGTTGACCATTTTCTCACCAGCAGGTCTTTCCACCTCTGCAGACTTGTGTCCGGAAAGAGAGATACAACGTAGGCTTTAAGCCTAGGATCAAGCACGGTGGCCAAAATGTAGTGCTCTGATTTCAACATATTGACCCCCCTTGAATCCTGGCAAAGCGAATGAAGGGCTCCATCCACAAGTATTTCCAGGGAAGACGTTAAGTCTAAGGGACTATGCACAGGCCCAAATGATAATTGTTTTATGATCGTTCTATGTATGAACCAACCGATAGAGGGAATAATCTGAAAGTGTTAATACCAAAGATTAGCTAATCTGGTTGGAGGTGCGCCATTAAGCAAATTGCAATGACTGGTTAGGGGGTTTAGAAGAAACAGCTAGTGGGCTTATATATAAAGAAGCCTTAATGTGTGGTGCACTCATTTTTTCTTTGTTTCATGAATAAATTAAAACATAACTTATTATTTTTATTTAAGATAGATTTGTCAATAGGCATGACATAAGGCAATTGATTGTCAGCCTGGAAAGACAAAAAATGAATGAAAGATATAAAATAATTTATATACCAGCACTACCTATGTATGGGTATATAGGTAGAGCAATAATTGATATAAGCAAGTGAAATATAAAAGGGATTTAAACACAGGTTTTATTTATCAAATGTATAAGATCCTTTCACAATGGGATTGTGATCTCAGAAAAATCCTGTTTCTTCTACGCTACTTCATGGCAGCCATAACTACTGGGATTGTATCCCTATTCCTAACTTTAGACAGGGAGTTTTCTTAATCCACTCCACCCCTTCCTACTTTGTCTTTTTTCCTGTCTCCTAGCTTGGCAGGAGGAGTTCCTGTATTATTTTTTCTATTTAAATAATTTTATTTTTCAGGGCTTACCTCAGGTTGTTCCTAGCTGATACGTCTCCTGGTAGCAGTGCTAGAAGAGGGTGGCTCCCTGGGTGTTTGGCTAGGTGTGCTAAGGGGCGGTCAAGTAAGTCCCCATATGTCCAGCTTAAGGTGTCCTCCTGTCAGCTCTTTGCTGTGGGTCCCCCTCTTGCCGTTTTCCGCTGCTGTGGCCGCTGCTCTGCTGTGTGTATGGGGCCTTTCAGTGAGGAGTACCTCTTCTGAAGGGCATCTGTGCAGTTTCCGGCCGGAGGTCCGTCTGCTGAAGGGGATGTACGCGACTTCCTCCGGAAGGTCCTGGCACTGAAGGGAAAGTGCGGCGGTGGGCGGAAGTGCTGGGGGGATGCAGTAAAAGGCTGGCTGGCGGAAGTGCTGTTGGCACCCGTCCCAGCTGATTATGGGGGGCGGGCTGCACGGACGCCATAGCCTTTTATAAGGCATAGAAATTTGAATTAATGGCGCTGCACACAGGAGTTAGGAAGCTCCTATAATTGCTGGGCTGGTTTTCTAAGCTTACCAGCAGAATGGAAAGAGAGCCTTCTCCCCAAAAGCCGGTCAGTGCCCTAAAGAGGTAAGTCCTCATAGAGGGCTGGTTGTTATTTATTGTTTATTGTTTGTTCTGTTACCATGTGGTAGTTTAGGATAGGTTGTAAGGTGTTTTATTTTGTTGTTTTAGTGTGTCTCCACCTAAGAAGAGGTTATGTAAGAAAAAGGCATAAGGACATGCAGTGTGCAGCTTGTGACAAAATCTTTTCAGCTGCTGAAAATGTTAAATTCTGTGAGGAATGTATACAGAGTGAATCTCAGGAGACTGTGCAGTCCAAGCAAATAAGAGATTTAATGAGATGGATGAAGGAGTCTTTTGTTACCAAAGAGCAGCTCTCGGAATTCCAAGGGAATAAAAGGGATAGGTCTTTTGATAGAATTGATTTAGTGGATGAGTCAGGTTCTCAGGATTTTGCTTATGATGATTATCTGGCTGCTTCTAGTGCTGAGTCGGTGGACGAGTAGGAAGAGGAGAGAAAGTTTAATTTGGAGCTGGTGGATAGTCTTCTGAAAGATATCTTTAAGACTATGAATTATAAGATGCCTGAAGAGGAATGTAATGATGAGGATATTCTGTTCTGTGATAAAACCAAAAAGAACAGGGTCTTTCCAGTCCATAAAGCATTAAAAGATGTTGTGAGTAAGGAGTGGAAAAGCATTGATAAAAAGCTGGGTAATACTAAAAGGCTTGATCGTATGTTCCCAGTGGAAGATGAGCAGTTTACTAATTGGTGTGCAATCCCTAAAGTTGATGCTGCAGTCGCAGAGATGGTATCAAAAACCACCATTTTGTTAGAAGATGGCGCAGTCTTAAAAGATGGTATGGATAAACGCATGGAGAGTGCGTTAAAGAAATTGCATATGTCCTCAGCAATATCACTAAAATCCGGTGTGGCGGTAGCATCTGTTGCTAGAGCGTTGAGAGTCTAGGGGTCAGTATTGGCGACTGATATAGAAGGAGGTGTTTTGAGGCAGTATCTGCAAAGAAGTCTGGCCGTAATGTTCAAAGGGATCGAGTATCTCTGTGAGGCCTCGTTAGATGCTCTGGATTTTGCTGCAAAGTCTATGGCAGCAGGTGTGATGGCAAGAAGAGCTTTGTGGCTGCGTTCTTGGTCGGCAGATATGCACTCCAAGAATAGGTTGGTGTCCCTGCCATATGAAGGGTCTTTGCTGTTTGGAAATAAATTAGAAGCCATAATACAGAAAATGTCTGGAGGAAAATCTGCAAAACTTCCTCAGGACAGGAGGAATAGATTTCCAATACCGTCCTCTAAGCAGCAGTTTAAGGAGGCAAGAGGATATCGACCAGGTCGCTTTTATTCAGGAAGGTACTCCTCAGGTAGCAATAGGCAGTCCTTTCGGCAGGCCTACAGGAGAGGTGGTCGAAGGGCATGACTGTCACAAGGTTCCGGTATCTTTTCCAGTGGGTGGCAGACTTCAGGAGTTTGCCGGCTGTTGGATAGAGTCTATTCAGGATACGTGGGTAATAGATGTCGTATCCCAGGGATACCGGATAGAATTCTCAAAAATTCCCGTGTTGGACAAATTTCTAGTTTCAGAGACACCAACTACAAATCTGGAGTTAAAAGCTATGAAAGACAGTTTAAGGAAACTGATCGGAGCGAAAGCTGTAGAGACTGTTCCGTTTTTGGAAAGAAACAGAGGTTTCTATTCGATACTGTTTCTGGTGAGAAAACCTTCCGGCGAGTTCAGAACCATCTTAGATCTCAGACAGCTCAACGAGTATATAGAAACAATAAAGTTCCGTATGGAGACCCTAAAGTCTATCCTGTTAGGGGTGAGAGAGAGAGACTTTTTGGCTTCGGTAGACCTAAAGGACGCTTACTTCCACGTTCCAATTTGCAGGCAGCACAGGAAATATCTAAGGCTTTGTGTCCTCGGCAAACACTTTCAGTTCACTTGCCTTCCTTTCAGCCTAAAGTCATCTCCAAGGGTGTTCACCAAAGTTCTGATGTCGCTCATTGCTGTGATCAGAGGTCAAAAAGTAGCAATATGGTCATACCTTGACGACTTGCTGGTGTGCGGAGAGTCGATAGAGAAAGTGGACAAAGCATTAAGTGTGGTGCTACAAATTCTACAAGAACATGGCTGGCTCATAAACTGGGGAAAAAGCAGATTAACGCCAAAGCAAAGAATACAGTTTCTGGGGGTACAGGTAGATACCCTCGATTATATGATAGGTCTTTCAGAGGAGAGGTGTCTAAAGCTTCAAGATCGGGCTACCCTCATAAAGGGATGCAACAGTGTGACGATTCGTCAGGGGATGCGTCTCTTGGGGATTATGGCGTGCTCCATAGATGTAGTCCCTTGGGCGAGGTGGAGGATGAGAGATCTTCAGTTGGACATCCTGAGTTATATTCGGAGGGGATATTCTCTGAATTACCGTATAAAACTAGGCCGGAAAGTGAAAGAATCTTTGACCTGGTGGACGGATGAACGGCTGGTCAGCAGAAGGACGTCTCTGTCGGACCATCATGCTCTGGTTCTGACAACGGATGCGAGTACAACAGGTTGGGGTGCTCATCTGTTGCACAGAAATTGTCAGGGCACATGGAGCGAAGAGGAAGCACGTTTGTCTTCGAATCACAGGGAGATGAGAGCGGTGTGGAATGCCATACAGCAGTTTCAAGAACAACTTCAAGGAAAGCATCTCAAGGTTTTTTCAGACAACGTTTCCGTAGTGGCGTATCTCAATCGCCAAGGAGGCACCAGGAGTCCAGTGTTGATGGAGGAAGTGTCAAAGATAATGAAATGGGCGGAATGCCATCTCAAAACTCTAGTAGCTCTACATGTTCCAGGAGTAAACAATGTGGTGGCAGACTTCCTCAGTCGACAGGAGGTATTACCTGGAGAGTGGGAGCTGGAAGATGTAGTTTTTCAACAGATCATACAACAGTTCGGAAGGCCTCAGGTAGATTTGATGGCCACACACGTCAATGCAAAAGTACCACTCTTTTTCTCCCGATATCATCTCCCAGGAACAGGGGAAGTGGATGCTTTCTCTCTTCCTTGGACGTTCAGACTGGCGTATGTGTTTCCCCCGTTTCCGATGATTCCAAGGACTCTCAGGAAGATCTGGGAGGACAAGGCACAAGTAATAATAATTCTTCCCTACTGGCCGAAGAGGGGTTGGTTTCCTTCAGTGCTCAGGATGGCAGTGCAGGGTCCTTTGAGGTTGCCGTTGAAGAAGGAGTTGCTGCATCAGGGGCCATTGTTGCATCTGAATCTGCAACGGCTTCATTTGACGGCGTGGAAATTGAGCGGCAGCTATTAAGAAATAGAGGTCTGTCCGGGCAGGTCCTCGATTTGCTTATCCAGGCAAGGAAGAAAGTATCCTCTAGTGTTTACTATAGGGTCTGGAAAAAATTAATCTCTTGGTCTGGATCAAGATTTAATCCATTAAAAGCAGAAACTTCTCAAGTTTTGCAATTCCTGTTTGAAGGTTTTGAGAAAGGATTGGCAGTGTCCACTATTAAGGTTCAGATATCGGCTCTGAGTATTCTGTTGGATCGGAGATTGTCTGAGGAAGACTTGGTCAAGAAGTTTTGTCAGGCAATTAAAAGAATAAGACCTCGAGTTAGGCCAACTCTTGCTCCTTGGGACTTAAATTTAGTTCTCAATTCTTTGATGCTGCCTCCGTTTGAGCCTCTGCAGGATATTTCGCTGAAGTTCTTAACTTGGAAAGTTGTGTTTCTGGTAGCCATCACAACGGCCAGAAGAGTTAGCGAATTACAGGCTCTGTGGTCGGAAGAACCTTATCTTAATTTTTTCCCAGATAAAATTGTTCTGAGAACCAATCCAGATTTTTTGCCAAAAGTTGTGTCGGAGTTTCACCTCAGTCAGGACATCATGTTGCCATCTTTCTATCCGGATCCGCAGAATGAGGAGGAAGAAGCAATGCATAAGTTAGATCTGATAAGGGCAGTTTCGATCTATATGGAAAGAGTTAAACAGTTCCGTAACACAAAACATCTGTTCGTGCTACACTCTGGTGTGAAGAAAGGTGAAAGGCCAACAAAGCAGACCATTTCCAGATGGATTACAGAGCTTTTGACATTTGTATATGAAAGAAGTGGTCGCAGAGTTCCAGAAGGTTTAAAGGCACACTCTACTAGGGCCATGGCAACTTCTTGGGCTAAGAAGGGTCGCGTGTCGGCGAGAGACATTTGCGCAGCAGCCACGTGGTCTTCGATGCATACATTCTCTACTCATTATGCTTTAGATATTGTTGGAAAGCAGGTCCTTCAAGGGGCTTTGCAATAAATAAGTATTATTTTCAGCATCAAAGCAAGGCTTCCTGTGTATTATATTGCCCTCCCTATACGAGCGTTGGTATATCCCAGTAGTTATGGCTGCCATGAAGTAGCGTAGAAGAAAGAAGCAAATTATACTTACCGATAATTTCATTTCTTCGAGATACTTCATGGCAGCCTACAAAATCCCTCCCTTATTGGGTTTCTCAGAGAGGCTTGTCGTAGGAGACACTCAAAAGACTAAGGAGGAAGGGGTGGAGTGCGATTATATACCCATAGTGGGTGGGCCCTAGTGGATTAAGAAAACTCCCTGTCTAAAGTTAGGAATAGGGATACAATCCCAGTAGTTATGGCTGCCATGAAGTATCTCGAAGAAATGAAATTATCGGTAAGTATAATTTGCTTCTTTCCAGTGCTATCCTTCATGTTCCTGTCCCACCTGAACCGGCCTTTTGGTTGTTGATCCATTCCACTACCCCACTCTCTACCTATAAGTCATCTCTACTACGACACCTTGGCAATGCCGCCCGGGCAGTAATTCCCACTCTGTGGAGGTCCTCCAATCCTCCCACGTGGCATACCTGGTTCTCCAGACTGGATTATTCTATGAATATGGAAGATATATTACTGAGTGCTGGGGATAGACGGTCTGAGTTTATTGCTATATGGCTGCCTTGGATAGAATAGAAGACCTCTGAGTCGTACAAGACCCATAATTCTTCTGCAAAATGAGATGAGAATCTATTTGTCATTTGTCTCGGGTTTGCATATTTGAATATATCTGTTCTTTTCACGCATCCTTTCCTTCTCTTCTTTGCATTCTCGGCTCGGTCACCTTTTTCTCTGTTATTTTCTTTTTTCCATCCTGTGTCTATTTTCTTCTAATGGCTCCTGTCTCAAAAAATGTTAGTGCAGACTTTGTATATACTGAACACGCTGCTACTACCTCGTTTATACTACTGTACGCCACTATATTAAGCCGTTTTCTAAGTGTCAGTTAATGTGTTCATACGTGTTTATATATTGGCACATGTCTGTATTATATTCAATAAAAGCAGATTATACGAAAAAAAATGGGGGTGGCCGAGATTGGGAATCTCACTCAGTGCGTGTCGTGCATGATGTATGCACACCTGACACAACAGTCCAAGTGTGGGTACATCTGTGCGAGATGTGACCGTACGGCCACCCTGGTAGCCCAGGTAACTGATCTAGAGCGGACCGTTATGCGACTGAGGAGCATTCACAATCTCGAGCAAAGGTTAGATAGAATGGTGGAGGAGTTGCAGGGGGATCACTGGTAGATGAGGAAGATCAGGTAGACAGCTGGGTCATGGTTAGAAGGAAGAAGAGGGGGAGGGGAAGACAGGACATCTCCAATCTGCCAAACCCCAATAAATTCACTTGCTTGGATGAAGATTCTGAGGATGGCAGTGAGAAAATGATGGAACCGGAGGAGACAGTTTCCTCTAGCAACCAGAGGAGCGGTCCCTACGATGCAGATGGGAAAAAGATAGTGAAGTACCTAGTCAGATTGTGGTGGTAGGGGATTCTATTATCAGGAAGACAGGGCAACCTACTACCGTGACTGTGATCGCCGTAATCTGTTGTCTTCCGGGTACTCGGGTACGACACATCATGGACAGGGTAGATAGATTGTTGGGAAGGGCTGGTAAAGACCCGTCAGACTTGGTGCATGTTGGCACCAATGACAAAGTTAGTGGTAGGTGGGTTGTCCTTAAGAAAGACTATAGGGACTTAGGCAAGAAACTTAAGGCAAGGACATCTAGGGTAATATTCTCTGAAATATTACCAATACCACGCGCTAGCCCAGGGAGGCAGAGGGAGATTAGGGAGGTAAATGTGTGGCTTAGAGACTGGTGTAGGAAGGAGGGGTTTGTGTTCCTGGAACCCCGGGCGTTCTTCTCAGTCAGGTGCCATCTTTGTTGCGATGGATAGCAACTGAATGAGGAGGGGCTGTAGTGCTGCATGGTCAGAAGGTTGGAGCTTTTAGACTAGGAGCCTGGGGGGAGGTTTTAGTTAGAAGCTGCGGGTTAATTAGGGAAAGCAGTAAGGATGGGGGTAGTGAACATTTTGAGGGTGGAGAAGGGGAGAGTGTAAGATCAGATGGCAAGGGTATTTGCATGGGTATTGACACCAGAAATACTGACACAGGTATTGCCCAAGATATTCCCAATGTATTACCTAATGACAAATATGGCTTAGCAACACAGTATATAGAAAATAATGTGCATAGCATAAGGGAGGATAATAACATCGGGGGGGGGGGGGGTTAGAAAGTCTTATAGGTCAGATAGAGATAGTAGAGAGGAAAGCTGCATTAAGCATGATGGGAGGAAAGGGAGGGAGGAGAATAACAGTCAGTAAGGGTAAGTCTAGAAAGGCTCTTGTAAATATAGATAAGATACAACTAAAACAAACGGGCAATGGAGAGGCTAAGCTAAGATGTATGCTTGTGAACGCAAGAAGCCTATCGGGTAATATGGGGGAATTGGAATGGCTTGTATCAAAGTCTCAGTATGATATTATAGGTATTACGGAAACATGGTGGGACGACTCTCACGACTGGGTTGCGAATTTGGAGGGATATTCTCTTTTCAGGAGGGATAGGGCTACCAAAAGGGGAGGAGGGGTATGTCTCTTTGTTAAACAATCTCTAAAACCAAACTTAATAGAAGATATTTACAGGGAGGCTGGAGATAACGTGGAGTCGCTATGGGGTGAGATCACAAGTGGGGGCACAGAGGCAAAGAAACTAGTCATTGGCACGTGCTACAAGTAACCAGATATTAGTGTACATGACGAGGAACAACTCTTACACCAAATTGAAAAAGCTGCGGGAATGGGGGACATCCTAGTGTTAGGGGATTTTAACTATCCTGATATAAATTGGAGTAACGATTCATGTGTAAAAACTAGGAGCAGCAGGTTCTTAAATACATTAAAGGATCAATACTTAACTCAATTAGTCGAGGACCCAACTAGAGGTAAAACTATTCTGGACCTAGTTATTACCAATAATGTGGACATTATATCAAACACTAAAGTTGGGGAGACCTTGGGAAACAGTGACCGCTATATGATCACATTCGACATCAGTTTCAAGAAGCATAGCTATAAGGGAACAACTAAACATTTAACTTTAGAAAAACTAATTTCAATATGCTGAGACAGGCACTAAACGAGATTGATTGGGAAGTTTTGTTTCATGGTAAAGACAACAGAAATGTGGGATGCTTTAAAAGGGTTGCTTGACAGCAATATTCACAAATACATTCCTATGAACAGTAAACGCAGGAGTACTAAAAACAAACCAATAAGGAGGTCAAAGAAGCAATGGCTAAAAAGAGGCATGCTTTCAAAACATTTAAATCTAATGGAGGGGAGGAGTCATTCCAGCATTACAAGGAATGCAAAAAAAATGCAATAAAGTAATAATCGCAGCAAAAGTTGTAAACGAAAAGCAAATCGCTATAGAGAGTAAAAGCAATCCTAAACAGTTTTATATATACATAAACAGTAAAAGGTTAAAGAAGGAGAATGTAGGCCCGTTAAAAGATGAATTGGGAGCTTTGATAAACGATGATAAAATAAAAGCGGAAATACTGAACAATTTTTTTCCTCAGTATTCACCAGGGAGGATCAGTCAGAGAAAGTAGTGCATAAAGATAGTGATGGTAATGACTCTTGGCTGAATACTTGTTGTCCTGGAGAGACTAAGCAAAATAAAGATTAATAAATCACCAGGGCCAGATGGTTTTCATCTGAGGGTTATTACGGAGCTTAGGTCATAGCTAGCAAAACCCCTATACTTGATAATCCACAGTTCAAACAGATCAGGCAAGGTACCTAAGGATTGGTGCATAGCGGAGGTAGTGCCATTATTAAAAAAGGAAACTAAAAATAATCCTTGTAACTATAGCCAAGTTAGCTTAACCTCTATAGTGGGCAAAATATTGGAAGGTTTCTTGAGGGATAGCACAAAGGATTATCTGCAGGTTAATAAGATTATTAGCAAAAGTCAGCATGGGTTTGTAAGGGACAGATCATGTCAAACTAACTTAATTAGCTTATACGAGGAAGTGAGCGAGAATCTTGATCAGGGAAAAGCAGTGAATGTGGTGTATTTAGATTTTGCAAAAGCCTTCGATACACTGCCTCACAGGAGACTGATCATCAAATTAAGGGAACTTGGTCTAGGATATACTATTTGTACATGGATAGGTAATTGGCTGGATAATAGAGTACAAAGAGAAATGGTCAACAGGATGTTCTCCAGCTGGGCACCAGTAGTTAGTGGAATACCACAAGGGTCCGTACTTGGCGCGCAACTGTTCAATATATTTATCAACGATCTAGGAATACGCTTGGAAAACACAGTGTCAATCTTTGTGGATGATACTAAGCTGTGTAAGGTAATTCAGATAGCGATGTGGAGTCTCTACAAAATTACTTATTTAAACTTGAAGCCTGGGTGTCTAAATGGGGAATGAGGTTCAATATAGAAAAATGCAAAATGATGCATTTTGGGACAAAAAACACACAAGCAGCGTACACTCTAAATGGGGAAATAATAGGGGTAACTGTGGTGGAAAAAGATTTTGGGTGCTCATGGATAATAGGCTTATCAGTACACAATGTCAAAATGCTGCAAAAAAGGCAAGTAAAGTGCTCGCATGCATAAAACGGGGCATTGAGACAAGGGACGAGGATGTAATCCTGCCACTGTACAAACCATTGGTACGTCTGTATCTGGCATATTGTGTTCAATTTTGGGCACCATATTATAAAAAATATTTAGGAGAACTAGAAAGGGTTCAAAGGCGGGCTACTAAACTGATTAAAGGGTTAGAGACACTGGAGTACGAGGAAAGGCTTCCGTATACAGCGTAGGGAAGGATTCTTCATGGTAAGGGTAATAAAAATGTGAATCTCCCTGCCGGAGAAGATAGTAATGGCAGACTCTGTAAATGCATTTAAAAACCGATTAGACAAATTTCTAACTGGAAAGGGAATCCAGGGTTATAGCATTTACCACAGTGACATTAAACTGAGAGTGGTAAGAGTCATTGTTGTCAATTGGTACGAAACCATTACATCAGCAGGTACATTATAATATGATCATATGATCACAGAATACAGGTTGAACCCGATGGGCATTTTGCCTCTTTTCAACCTCACTAATTATGTAACTATGGGACTATTACCTTATATAGGAGTTTAGCCAAATTCAGACGCATAGCAAAAGAAACAACAGTAATAATTATTAGACTCGTATGCATTAGGCACATATCCAACTATTCATACTCAAAAGGTAGTTAGATACTTAGTGCTGTATTACCCGGCTCAGTAGAGTGGGATACGACAAGACTCACCTCGCTTCCAGGACTGAACAATACATTAGCGAACGCTGAGTGGATCCAGACACTAACAGTGTACACACTCGCCCCGTGAACCTACAGTGAACACAGATGCCCAAGTGAACAAAGCCGCACCAGTCACACAGCCACCTATGCTGCGACTGGGTCCTTTTAGATACACAGTGTCTCAGATGGAAGCCGGAAAATGGTTCATGGGAGGGGTGAGCAGGGGAGCGTCTGTCTCCCCACAGCTGACATCAATCCCAGGTATGGTGGCCTCATGCTACCTCTGGAGCCTATGATCCTGAAGGCCTAGCACGGTGCACCCTAGGTGGCAGCTGCGTCAGTGACTGGTAGTCTCCAAAACAGTGCGGCTGTGTCCGTGTTCCCCCTCTAAGCAGAACCGATGCCTTACCTTCTCCCCATGCTCCGGTCACAGCCAGGTAAATTCTGCTGGACTTGCTAGTATATCCGATGCAGACTCCCGCCAAAACAGCACTGTACGTGTGGGTAAGCGTTGTCTTGACTCGGCGGGGCATTGTTGGAGCTACTCTTTCTAAGGTAGGTGTAAGATGCTTTTTAGAAAGATCACTCAAGAAAAAGACTATAAAAATAAAATAAGAAAGCTTATAGCTGCTAAAAACCAGAAGCCCTCTTGACCATGGACTGGCTCCTGCCACACCAAACAAAAAACTGATTTGCCTGAGCCAGGAGGTGGGGATATATGGACGGGCCCACTGCATGCTGGGAGGCCAAAAGCTTTGACCATTTGGTGCAAATCCACTGTCGCATCATCATATCCCAATGTTATCCTGTGGATAACCTGTGGACCCTGCAGGAGAAAATAAGAATTTACTCACCGGTAATTCTATTTCTCGTAGTCCGTAGTGGATGCTGGGGACTCCGTAAGGACCATTGGGAATAGACGGGCTCCGCAGGAGACTGGGCACATCTAAAGAAAGATTTAGGACTACCCGGTGTGCACTGGCTCCTCCCCCTATGACCCTCCTCCAAGTCTCAGTTAGGACACTGTGCCGGAAGAGCTGACACAATAAGGAAGGATTTTGAATCCCGGGTAAGACTCATACCAGCCACACCAATCACACCATATAACACGTGATAGGAACCCCGGTTAACAGCATGCTAACAGAGGAGCCTTTGAATAGATGGCTCGCAATAACAACCCGATTTTTGTAACAATAACTATGTACAAGTATTGCAGACAATCCGCACTTGGGATGGGCGCCCAGCATCCACTACGGACTACGAGAAATAGAATTACCGGTGAGTAAATTCTTATTTTCTCTGACGTCCTAGTGGATGCTGGGGACTCTGTAAGGACCATGGGGATTATACCAAAGCTCCCAAATGGGCGGGAGAGTGTGGATGACTCTGCAGCACCGAATGAGAGAACTCCAGGTCCTCCTCAGCCAGGGTATCAAATTTGTAGAATTTTGCAAACGTGTTTGCCCCTGACCAAGTAGCAGCTCGGCAAAGTTGTAAAGCCGAGACCCCTCGGGCAGCCGCCCAAGATGAGCCCACCTTCCTTGTGGAATGGGCTTTTACAGATTTAGGCTGCGGTAGTCCCACCGAAGAATGCGCCAGCTGAATAGTGCTACAAATCCAGCGCGTGATAGTTTGCTTAGAAGCAGGTGCACCCAGCTTGTTGGGTGCATATAGAATAAACAGCGAGTCAGTTTTCCAGACTCCAGCCATCCTGAAAACATACATTTTCAGGGCCTCGACTACGTCCAGTAACTTGGAACCCTCCAAGTCCCTAGTAGCCGCAGGCACCACAATAGGTTGGTTCAAGTGAAAAGCTGATACCACCTTCGGGAGGAACTGAGGACAAGTCCTCAATTCTGCCCTATCCATATGGAAAATCAGATAAGGGCTTTTACAGGACAAAGCCGCCAATTCTGACACACGCCTGGCCGAAGCCAGAGCCAACAGCATAACCACTTTCCACGTGAGATATTTCAAATCCACAGTCTTAAGTGGCTCAAACCAATGCGATTTTAGGAACTCCAAAACCACATTGAGATCCCAAGGTGCCACTGGGGGCACAAAAGGAGGCTGAATATGCAGAACTCCCTTAACAAATGTCTGTACTTCAGGCAGTGAAGCCAGTTCTTTCTGGAAGAAAATCGACAGAGCCGAGATCTGGACCTTAATGAACCCCAATTTGAGGCCCAATGTCACAGCTGCTTGCAGGAAATGCAGGAATCGACCCAGTTGAAATTCCTCCGTTGGGGCCTTCTTGGCCTCACACCAAGCAACATATTTCCGCCAAATGCGGTGATAATGTTTTGCGGTGACATCCTTCCTGGCCTTGATCAGGGTAGGGATGACTTCCTCTGGAATGCCTTTTTCCTTTAGGATCCGGCGTTCAACCGCCATGCCGTCAAACGTAGCCGCGGTAATGTCTTGGAACAGACAGGGTCCCTGCTGCAGCAGGTCTTGTCTGAGCGGCAGAAGCCAAGGGTCCTCTGCAAGCATCTCTTGAAGTTTCGGGTACCAAGCTCTTCTTGGCCAATCCGGAACCACGAGAATAGTTTTCACTCCTCGCCTTCTTATTATTCTCAGTACCTTGGGTATGAGAGGCAGAGGAGGAAACACATAAACCGACTGGTACACCCACGGTGTCACTTGAGCGTCCACAGCGATCGCCTGAGGGTCCCTTGACCTGGCGCAATATCTTTTTAGCTTTTTGTTGAGGCGGGATGCCATAACGTCCACCTGTAGTCTTTCCCAGCGGTGTACCAGCATTTGGAAGACTTCTGGATGAAGTCCCCATTCTCCCGGGTGGAGGTCGTGCCTGCTGAGGAACTCTGCTTCCCAGTTGTCCACTCCCGGAATGAACACTGCTGTCAGTGCTAACACATGATTCTCTGCCCATCGGAGAATCCTTGTGACTTCTGCCATTGCCCTCCTGCTTCTTGTGCCGCCCTGTCTGTTTACATGGGCGACCACCATGATGTTGTCTGATTGGATCAGCACCGGCTGGTTCTGAAGCAGTGGTCTTGCTTGGCTTAGGGCATTGTAAATGGCCCTTAGCTCCAGAATATTTATGTGAAGCGAAATCTCCTGATTTGACCACAGTCCTTGGAAATTTCTTACCTGTGTGACTGCACCCCAGCCCTGAAGGCTGGCATCCGTGGTCACCAGGACCCAGTCCTGTATTCCGAATCTGCGGCCCTCTAGTAGATGATCCCTCTGCAGCCACCACAGCAGCGACACCCTGGTTCTTGCCGACAGGGTTATCCGCTGTTGCATCTGGAGATGGGACCCGGACCATTTGTCCAACAGGTCCCACTGGAAAGTCCTTGCGTGGAACCATTCCAAATGGAATTGCCTCGTACGAAGCCACCATTTTTCCCAGGACTCGTATGCATTGATGTACTAACACCTGTCCCGGTTTTAGGAGGTCTCTGACTAGAGATGACAACTCCTCGGCTTTTTCCACTGGAAGAAACACTCTTTTCTGGTCTGTGTCCAGAATCATTCCCAGGAACAGAAGACGTGTCGTCGGGACCAGCTATGACTTTGGAATATTGAGAATCCAGCCGTGCTGTTGTAGCACTTCCCGAGAAAGTGCTACTCCCACTACCAACTGTTCCTTGGACCTCGCCTTTATCAGGAGATCGTCCAAGTACGGGATAATTAAAACTCCTTTCTTGCGAAGGAGTATCATCATTTCGGCCATTACCTTGGTAAAGACCCTCGGTGACGTGGACAACCCAAACGGCAGCGTATGGAACTGATAGTGACAGTCCTGTACCACAAATCTGAGGTACTCCTGGTGAGGAGGGTAAATGGGGACATGCAGGTACGCATCCTTGATGTCCAGGGAGACCATGTAATCCCCCTCGTCCAGGCTCGCAATAACCGCCCTGAGCGATTCCATCTTGAACGTGAACCTTTTGATATAAGTGTTACCATCCGGTTTCGGTACCACAAACATTGTGGAATAGTAACCCTTTCCTTGCTTGAGGAGGGGTACCTTGACAATCACTTGCTGTGAATACACTTTTTGAATAGCCACCAACACCGCCTCCCTGGCAGAGGGAGTTACCGGTAAGGCAGATTTTAGGAAACGGCGGGGTGGAGTTGTCTCGAATTCCAGCCTGTACCCCTGAGATATTACTTGAAAAACCCAGGGATCCACTTGTGAGAGATCCCACTGAGCGCTGAAATTCCTGAGACGGGCCCCACCGTACCCGGGTCCGCCTGAGCAGCCCCAGCGTCATGCTGTGGACTTACGGGACGCGGGGGAGGACTTCTGCTCTTGGGAACTAGCTGTGTGTTGCAGATTTTTTCCTCTACCTTTGCCTCTCGGCAGAAAGGATGAGCCTCTAGCCCTCTTGCTATTCTGGGGCCGAAAGGACTGTACCTGATAATACGGTGATTTCTTTTGCTGTGGGGTAGCCTGTGGCAAAAAGGTCGATTTCCCAGCAGTAGCTGTGGACACAAGGTCCGAAAGACCCTCCCCAAACAGTTCCACCCCCTCATAGGGCAAAACTTCCATGTGCCGTTTCGAGTCGGCATCGCCAGACCATTGCCGAGTCCATAACCCCCTTCTGGCGGCAATGGACATAGCGCTTATTTTTGATGCCAGCCGGCAAATATCCATCTGTGCATCACGCATGTATAAGACTGCATCTTTTATATGCTCAATCGTCAGCAAAATATTGTCCCTATCCATGGTATCAATATTATCCGACAGGGAATCTGACCACGCGGCAGCAGCACTGCACATCCAAGCTGATGCAATCGCTGGTCGCAATATAACGCCTGTGTGTGTGTAGATAGCTTTTAGGGTAGTTTCCTGCTTCCTATCAGCAGGCTCCTTCAGGGCGGCCGTATCCGGAGACGGTAGTGCCACCTTCTTTGATAAGCGTGTCAGCGCCTTATCTACCCTAGGAGGTGTTTCCCAACGTGACCTATCCTCTGGCGGGAAAGGGTACGCTGCCAATAACCATTTAGAAATGATCAATTTCTTATCGGGGGAAGTCTACGCTTCCTCACACACCTCATTTAATTCCTCAGATGCAGGAAAAACTATAGGTAGCTTTTTCTCACCAAACATAATACCCTTTTTTGTGGTACCTGGGGTATTATCAGAAATGTGTAAAACATTTTTCATTGCCTCAATCATGTAACGGGTGGTCCTATTGGAAGTTACACTAGTCTCATCGTCGTCGACACTGGAGTTGGTATCCGTGTCGACGTCTGAATCTGTCACCTGAGGTAGCGGGCATTTTGAAGCCCCTGATGACATTTGAGACGCTGGAACAGGCACAAGCTGAGTAGCCGGCTGTTCTATGTCGTCAAACCTTTTGTGTAAGGAGTTGACACTTTCACATAATTCCTTCCATAAGTCCAACCACACAGGTGTCGACCCCGCAGGGGGTGACATCACATTCACAGGCATTTGCTCCGCCTCCACATCATTGTCCTCCTCATACATGTCGACCCAGCAGTACTGACACACAGCAGACACACAGGGAATGCTCTTACAGAGGACAGGACCCCACAAAGCCCTTTGGGGAGACAGAGGGAGAGTATGCCAGCACACACCAGAGCGCTATATATCACAGGGATATCACCTATAAAACGTGTTTTCCCCTTATAGCTGCATAATATATTTATACTGCGCCTAATTTGTGCCCCCCCTCTCTTTTTTTACCCTTTTCTGTAGTGCAGGACTGCAGGGGAGAGCCAGGGAGTGATCCTTGCAGCGGAGCTGTGAGGGAAAATGGCGCCAGTGTGCTGAGGGAGATGGCTCCGCCCCTTTTTCGGCGGGCTTTCTCCCGCTATTGTAAAAGTTCTGTCAGGGGTTAATAAACCCCTATATAGCCCCTGGGGCTATATATGGTGTCAGTTTGCCAGCCAAGGTGTTAATATTGCTGCTCAGGGCGCCCCCCCCCCAGCACCCTGCACCCATCAGTGACCACAGTGTGTGGTGTGCATGAGGAGCAATGGCGCACAGCTGCAGTGCTGTGCGCTACCTTGGAGAAGACAGAAGTCTTCAGCCGCCGCTTTCCCGGACCTTCTTGCTTCTGGCTCTGTAAGGGGGACGGCGGCGCAGCTCCGGGAACGGACGACGAGGTCGGGTCCTGTGTGCGATCCCTCTGGAGCTAATGGTGTCTAGTAGCCTAAGAAGCCCAAGCTACCACCACTTAGGTAGGTTCGCTTCTTCTCCCCTTAGTCCCTCGGTGCAGTGAGCCTGTTGCCAGCAGGTCTCACTGAAAATAAAAAACCTAAAATATACTTTCTTTCTAGGAGCTCAGGAGAGCCCCTAGTGTGCATCCAGCTCAGCCGGGCACAGAAATCTAACTGAGGCTTGGAGGAGGGCCATAGGGGGAGGAGCCAGTGCACACCAGGTAGTCCTAAATCTTTCTTTAGAGTGCCCAGTCTCCTGCGGAGCCCGTCTATTCCCCATGGTCCTTACGGAGTCCCCAGCATCCACTAGGACGTCAGAGAAAAAACTGTTACAGCAGCTGGGAGAGTTACATGAAATGAGGAGCTGGTGCAGCTGGTTAATGAGCTGGAGGAAATCACAGGAACTATACAGCAGCTGCAGCAAATAGAGAGTCAAAAGTTATCATAATGCTGATTCCATGGACCTGTCTGAGGCTGGCCAGGATGCTGATGCAAAGGAGATCCAAGCTGGTGGTGAAGGAAACCTGCAGAGTTCCAGCTTAGATGTGGAAAGCTGTGAAGGTGGCTCTCTAGGAGAAGGTAGATCTGATGGTGGGTAACAAAGTGCCAGATGTGGAAGCTTCTAGGTACACATTGTGGATCTGGTGGTGGCTGTGGTCTCTCAGGGTCTGGTCTAGGATTGGCCATCAACTATTGATGATCAGGAATCATTGATGGTTTATACCTGATGATAACTAGTTTTACCATCAAAGGCAGAGAGCCAGGAAGTTACCCGCCATCGATAGTAGCTGTGAAGATACTGGGTTCCAAATCACTCAGGCACAGTGGTAAATGAAAAACCAACAGTGGTTTATTGAACAGTATGGGCTATAAACAGCTCAGCACACCTCTGTAATCCAATTCCACATGACAATTCCCACCACAAACTCCTGACAGAACATCACTTCTTAGTCAAGGAGCATATAATCTCTTTCAGCTCTCTGGTTAGCTCGACTTATACCCCCAGAAGATTCATATTACATGGAGTGTGTGTGACTTCTTTGTCTAAGGATCTTACAGCATTGTAATACAATACATATTCTAATCAAGGTGATTACATCAGCCAGAGAGCAACCATGTCTGGTCAGCTCACTGTCGGACAATAGGGAGTAAACAAAAATGGACAATGGTACCTTATATGACTCACCCTTTGAGTGTCCACTGTGGTGGTAGTAAACAATAGAAAACTAGGTCTAACTTGAATACATTATCTAAAGGGTAACAGATAACGTAACACAATTGCATATATTAACAATATTAAGGTTGATTTAAACAATATTGGGTGAGCAGTAATGGACATGTTATGGAGAATGAGGAAATAGATGAATTGAATGTATAGGGATAAAAAGTACATATTTGACATAAGAAAATAAGATTTTACTCACCGGTAAATCTTTTTCTCGTAGTCCGTAGTGGATGCTGGGAACTCCGAAAGGACCATGGGGAATAGGGGCTCCGCAGGAGAACGGGCACAACTAAAAGAAAGCTTTTAGACTACCTGGTGTGCACTGGCTCCTCCCACTATGACCCTCCTCCAAGCCTCAGTTAGGATACTGGGCCCGGAAGAGCTGACACAATAAGGAAGGATTTTGAATCCCGGGTAAGACTCATACCAGCCACACCAATCACACCGTATAACTCGTGATACTATACCCAGTTAACAGTATGAAACATAACTGAGCCTCTCAACAGATGGCTCATAACAATAACCCTTTAGTTAGGCAATAACTATAACTATTTACATGGGCGACTGCCGTGATGTTGTCTGATTGGATCAGAACCGGCTGGTTTTGAAGCAGGGGCCTTGCCTGACTTAGGGCATTGTAAATGGCCCTCAGTTCCAGAATATTGATGTGTAGGGACGACTCCTGACTTGACCAAAGTCCTTGGAAATTTCTTCCCTGTGTGACTGCCCCCCAGCCTCGAAGGCTGGCATCCGTGGTCACCAGGACCCAGTCCTGTATGCCAAATCTGCAGCCCTCCAGAAGATGAGCCGTCTGCAGCCACCACAACAGAGATACCCTGGTCCTTGGAGACAGGGTTATCAGCCGATGCATCTGAAGATGCGATCCTGACCACTTGTCCAAGAGGTCCCACTGAAAAATTCTTGCATGAAACCTGCCGAATGGAATTGCTTCGTAGGAAGCTACCATTTTTCCCAGGACTCATGTGCAGTGATGCACCGATACCTGTTTTGGTTTCAGGAGGTCTCTGACTAGAGATGACAGCTCCTCGGCCTTCTCCATCGGGAGAAACACTTTTTTCTGTTCTGTGTCCAGAACCATCCCCAGGAACAGTAGGCTTGTGGTAGGAACCAGCTGTGACCTTGGAATGTTTAGAATCCATCCGTGCTGTTGTAGCACTTCCAGAGATAGTGCTACCCCGACCAACAACTGCTCCTTGGACCTCGCCTTTATAAGGAGATCGTCCAAGTACGGGATAGTTAAAACTCCCTTTTTTCGAAGGAGTATCATCATTTCTGCCATTACATTGGTAAACACCCTCGGTGCCGTGGAGAGTCCAAACAACAGCGTGTTTTTATTGCTGCTCAGGGTGCCCCCCCAGTGCCCTGCACCCACCAGTGACCGGAGTGTGCGGTGTGCATGAGCAATGGCGCACACCTTGGTGAAGACTGAAGTCTTCTGCCACCGATTTTCCGGACCTCTTCTGGCTTCTGGCTCTGTAAGGGGGACGGCGGCGCGGCTCCGGGACCGAACATCAAGGACGGGTCCTGCGGTCGATCCCTGTGGAGCTAATGGTGTCCAGTAGCCTAAGAAGCCCAAGCTAGCTGCAAGCAGGTAGGTTCGCTTCTTCTCCCCTTAGTCCCTCGTTGCAGTGAGCCTGCTGCCAGCAGGTCTTACTGTAAAATAAAAAACCTAAAATATACTTTCTTTTCTAGGAGCTCAGGAGAGCCCCTAGGGTGCATCCAGCTCGGCCGGGCACAAAAATCTAACTGAGGCTTGGAGGAGGGTCATAGTGGGAGGAGCCAGTGCCCACAGGTAGTCTAAAAGCTTTCTTTAGTTGTGCCCAGTCTCCTGTGGAGCCGCTATTCCCCACGGTCCTTTTGGAGTTCCCAGCATCCACTAGGACGTCAGAGAAATGAGGCATAGCTATATTGTAACAGACCTCTCATTTCCTCACAGTAGCCATGGGCCAGATGTTATTTCCCATCATTTACAGACTTCTGCCGCTGCACCGAGATGCTAGGCTGTCAGCCAGTAGCCCTGCACCGCTCCGGCTCTTACAAATACTGTGCTGTACCGGCTGGGAATGGGATGCCCCATCCACCTCACTGACGTGACAGGCTCAGCTGTCAGTCATGCAGCCCCACTGCGCCCACTCTCTCCGTACTCATACATACATGCCTTTCTGGGAGTGTCTCGTCCTGGTCAGTGATGCAGCCCCACTGCTCCCACTCTCTCCGTACTCATACATACATGCCTTTCTGGGAGTGTCTCGTCCTGGGTGTCAGTCATGCAGCCCCACTGCGCCCACTCTCTCCGTACTCATACATACATGCCTTTCTGGGAGTGTCTCATCCTGGTTGTCAGTCATGCAGCCCCACTGCTCCCACTCTCTCTGTACTCATACATACATGTCTTTCTGGTAGTGTCTCGTCCTGGTTGTCAGTGATGCAGCCCCACTGCTCCCACTCTCTCCGTACTCATACATACATGTCTTTCTGGGAGTGTCTCGTCCTGGCTGTCAGTGATGCAGCCCCACTGCTCCCACTCTCTCCGTACTCATACATACATGCCTTTCTGGGAGTGTCTCATCCTGGTTGTCAGTCATGCAGCCCCACTGCTCCCACTCTCTCCGTACTCATACATACATGCCTTTCTGGGAGTGTCTCGTCCTGGTCAGTGATGCAGCCCCACTGCTCCCACTCTCTCCGTACTCATACATACATGCCTTTCTGGGAGTGTCTCGTCCTGGTTGTCAGTGATGCAGCCCCACTGCTCCCACTCTCTCCGTACTCATACATACATGCCTTTCTGGGAGTGTCTCGTCCTGGTTGTCAGTGATGCAGCCCCACTGCTCCCACTCTCTCCGTACTCATACATACATGCCTTTCTGGGAGTGTCTCGTCCTGGCTGTCAGTCATGCAGCCCCACTGCGCCCACTCTCTCCGTACTCATACATACATGCCTTTCTGGGAGTGTCTCATCCTGGTTGTCAGTGATGCAGCCCCACTGCTCCCACTCTCTCTGTACTCATACATACATGCCTTTCTGGGAGTGTCTCGTCCTGGTTATCAGTGATGCAGCCCCACTGCTCCCACTCTCTCCGTACTCATACATATATGCCTTTCTGGGAGTGTCTCGTCCTGGGTGTCAGTGATGCAGCCCCACTGCGCCCACTCTCTCCGTACTCATACATACATGCCTTTCTGGGAGTGTCTCATCCTGGTTGTCAGTGATGCAGCCCCACTGCTCCCACTCTCTCCGTACTCATACATACATGCCTTTCTGGGAGTGTCTCGTCCTGGCTGTCAGTGATGCAGCCCCACTGCGCCCACTCTCTCCGTACTCATACATACATGCCTTTCTGGGAGTGTCTCGTCCTGGTCAGTGATGCAGCCCCACTGCTCCCACTCTCTCCGTACTCATACATACATGCCTTTCTGGGAGTGTCTCGTCCTGGTTGTCAGTGATGCAGCCCCACTGCGCCCACTCTCTCCGTACTCATACATACATGCCTTTCTGGGAGTGTCTCGTCCTGGTTGTCAGTAATGCAGCCCCACTGCTCCCACTCTCTCCGTACTCATACATACATGTCTTTCTGGGAGTGTCTCGTCCTGGTCAGTGATGCAGCCCCACTGCTCCCACTCTCTCCGTACTCATACATACATGTCTTTCTGGGAGTGTCTCGTCCTGGTTGTCAGTGATGCAGCCCCACTGCTCTCACTCTCTCTGTACTCATACATACATGTCTTTCTGGGAGTGTCTCATCCTGGCTGTCAGTGATGCAGCCCCACTGCTCCCACTCTCTCCGTACTCATACATACATGCCTTTCTGGGAGTGTCTCGTCCTGGTCAGTGATGCAGCCCCACTGCTCCCACTCTCTCCGTACTCATACATACATGTCTTTCTGGGAGTGTCTCATCCTGGCTGTCAGTGATGCAGCCCCACTGCTCCCACTCTCTCCGTACTCATACATACATGCCTTTCTGGGAGTGTCTCGTCCTGGTCAGTGATGCAGCCCCACTGCTCCCACTCTCTCCGTACTCATACATACATGTCTTTCTGGGAGTGTCTCATCCTGGCTGTCAGTGATGCAGCCCCACTGCTCCCACTCTCTCCGTACTCATACATACATGTCTTTCTGGGAGTGTCTCGTCCTGGTTGTCAGTGATGCAGCCCCACTGCTCTCACTCTCTCTGTACTCATACATACATGTCTTTCTGGGAGTGTCTCATCCTGGCTGTCAGTGATGCAGCCCCACTGCTCCCACTCTCTCCGTACTCATACATACATGCCTTTCTGGGAGTGTCTCGTCCTGGTCAGTGATGCAGCCCCACTGCTCCCACTCTCTCCGTACTCATACATACATGTCTTTCTGGGAGTGTCTCGTCCTGGTTGTCAGTCATGCAGCCCCACTGCTCCCACTCTCTCCGTACTCATACATACATGTCTTTCTGGGAGTGTCTCGTCCTGGTTGTCAGTCATGCAGCCCCACTGCGCCCACTCTCTCTGTACTCATACATACATGCCTTTCTGGGAGTGTCTCGTCCTGGGTGTCAGTCATGCAGCCCCACTGCGCCCACTCTCTCCGTACTCATACATACATGCCTTTCTGGGAGTGTCTCGTCCTGGGTGTCAGTGATGCAGCCCCACTGCGACCACTCTCTCCGTACTCATACATACATGCCTTTCTGGGAGTGTCTCATCCTGGTTGTCAGTGATGCAGCCCCACTGCTCCCACTCTCTCCGTACTCATACATACATGCCTTTCTGGGAGTGTCTCGTCCTGGCTGTCAGTGATGCAGCCCCACTGCGCCCACTCTCTCTGTACTCATACATACATGTCTTTCTGGGAGTGTCTCGTCCTGGGTGTCAGTGATGCAGCCCCACTGCTCCCACTCTCTCCGTACTCATACATACATGTCTTTCTGGGAGTGTCTCGTCCTGGGTGTCAGTGATGCAGCCCCACTGCTCTCACTCTCTCCGTACTCATACATACATGCCTTTCTGGGAGTGTCTCGTCCTGGGTGTCAGTGATGCAGCCCCACTGCGCCCACTCTCTCTGTACTCATACATACATGCCTTTCTGGGAGTGTCTCATCCTGGTCAGTGATGCAGCCCCACTGCTCCCACTCTCTCCGTACTCATACATACATGTCTTTCTGGGAGTGTCTCGTCCTGGTCAGTGATGCAGCCCCACTGCTCCCACTCTCTCTGTACTCATACATACATGTCTTTCTGGGAGTGTCTCGTCCTGGTTGTCAGTGATGCAGCCCCACTGCTCCCACTCTCTCTGTACTCATACATACATGTCTTTCTGGGAGTGTCTCATCCTGGCTGTCAGTGATGCAGCCCCACTGCTCCCACTCTCTCCGTACTCATACATACATGCCTTTCTGGGAGTGTCTCGTCCTGGGTGTCAGTCATGCAGCCCCACTGCTCCCACTCTCTCTGTACTCATACATACATGCCTTTCTGGGAGTGTCTCGTCCTGGTTATCAGTGATGCAGCCCCACTGCTCCCACTCTCTCCGTACTCATACATACATGTCTTTCTGGGAGTGTCTCGTCCTGGTTGTCAGTCATGCAGCCCCACTGCTCCCACTCTCTCCGTACTCATACATACATGCCTTTCTGGGAGTGTCTCGTCCTGGTTGTCAGTCATGCAGCCCCACTGCTCCCACTCTCTCCGTACTCATACATACATGTCTTTCTGGGAGTGTCTCGTCCTGGCTGTCAGTCATGCAGCCCCACTGCACCCACTCTCTCCGTACTCATACATACATGTCTTTCTGGGAGTGTCTCGTCCTGGCTGTCAGTGATGCAGCCCCACTGCTCCCACTCTCTCCGTACTCATACATACATGCCTTTCTGGGAGTGTCTCGTCCTGGTTGTCAGTGATGCAGCCCCACTGCGCCCACTCTCTCCGTACTCATACATACATGCCTTTCTGGGAGTGTCTCATCCTGGTCAGTGATGCAGCCCCACTGCTCCCACTCTCTCCGTACTCATACATACATGTCTTTCTGGGAGTGTCTCGTCCTGGCTGTCAGTGATGCAGCCCCACTGCTCCCACTCTCTCTGTACTCATACATACATGTCTTTCTGGGAGTGTCTCGTCCTGGCTGTCAGTGATGCAGCCCCACTGCTCCCACTCTCTCCGTACTCATACATACATGCCTTTCTGGGAGTGTCTCGTCCTGGTTGTCAGTCATGCAGTCCCACTGCGCCCACTCTCTCCGTACTCATACATACATGCCTTTCTGTGAGTGTCTCGTCCTGGTTGTCAGTCATGCAGCCCCACTGCTCCCACTCTCTCCGTACTCATACATACATGCCTTTCTGGGAGTGTCTCGTCCTGGTTGTCAGTCATGCAGCCCCACTGCTCCCACTCTCTCCGTACTCATACATACATGTCTTTCTGGGAGTGTCTCGTCCTGGCTGTCAGTCATGCAGCCCCACTGCACCCACTCTCTCCGTACTCATACATACATGCCTTTCTGGGAGTGTCTCGTCCTGGTTGTCAGTCATGCAGCCCCACTGCACCCACTCTCTCCGTACTCATACATACATGCCTTTCTGGGAGTGTCTCGTCCTGGTTGTCAGTCATGCAGCCCCACTGCGCCCACTCTCTCTGTACTCATACATACATGCCTTTCTGGGAGTGTCTCGTCCTGGGTGTCAGTGATGCAGCCCCACTGCGCCCACTCTCTCCGTACTCATACATACATGCCTTTCTGGGAGTGTCTCGTCCTGGCTGTCAGTGATGCAGCCCCACTGCTCCCACTCTCTCCGTACTCATACATACATGTCTTTCTGGGAGTGTCTCGTCCTGGTTGTAAGTGATGCAGCCCCACTGCGCCCACTCTCTCCGTACTCATACATACATGCCTTTCTGGGAGTGTCTCGTCCTGGGTGTCAGTGATGCAGCCCCACTGCTCCCACTCTCTCCGTACTCATACATACATGCCTTTCTGGGAGTGTCTCGTCCTGGGTGTCAGTCATGCAGCCCCACTGCTCCCACTCTCTCTGTACTCATACACACATGCCTTTCTGAGAGTGTCTCGTCCTGGCTGTCAGTGATGCAGACCCACTGCACCCACTCTCTCCGTACTCATACATACATGCCTTTCTGGGAGTGTCTCGTCCTGGTTATCAGTGATGCAGCCCCACTGCTCCCACTCTCTCTGTACTCATACATACATGTCTTTCTGGGAGTGTCTCGTCCTGGGTGTCAGTGATGCAGCCCCACTGCTCCCACTCTCTCCGTACTCATACATACATGCCTTTCTGGGAGTGTCTCGTCCTGGTCAGTGATGCAGCCCCACTGCTCCCACTCTCTCCGTACTCATACATACATGTCTTTCTGGGAGTGTCTCGTCCTGGGTGTCAGTGATGCAGCCCCACTGCTCCCACTCTCTCCGTACTCATACATACATGCCTTTCTGGGAGTGTCTCGTCCTGGGTGTCAGTCATGCAGCCCCACTGCTCCCACTCTCTCCGTACTCATACATACATGTCTTTCTGGGAGTGTCTCATCCTGGTTGTCAGTCATGCAGCCCCACTGCGCCCACTCTCTCTGTACTCATACATACATGTCTTTCTGGGAGTGTCTCGTCCTGGTCAGTCATGCAGCCCCACTGCTCCCACTCTCTCCATACTCATACATACATGTCTTTCTGGGAGTGTCTCGTCCTGGCTGTCAGTGATGCAGCCCCACTGCGCCCACTCTCTCCGTACTCATACATACATGCCTTTCTGGGAGTGTCTCGTCCTGGTTGTCAGTCATGCAGCCCCACTGCGCCCACTCTCTCCGTACTCATACATACATGTCTTTCTGGGAGTGTCTCGTCCTGGGTGTCAGTCATGCAGCCCCACTGCGCCCACTCTCTCCGTACTCATACATACATGCCTTTCTGGGAGTGTCTCGTCCTGGTTGTCAGTGATGCAGCCCCACTGCGCCCACTCTCTCCGTACTCATACATACATGCCTTTCTGGGAGTGTCTCATCCTGGCTGTCAGTCATGCAGCCCCACTGCGCCCACTCTCTCCATACTCATACATACATGTCTTTCTGGGAGTGTCTCGTCCTGGGTGTCAGTGATGCAGCCCCACTGCTCCCAGTCTCTCTGTACTCATACATACATGTCTTTCTGGGAGTGTCTCGTCCTGGTTGTCAGTGATGCAGCCCCACTGCGCCCACTCTCTCTGTACTCATACATACATGTCTTTCTGGGAGTGTCTCGTCCTGGGTGTCAGTGATGCAGCCCCACTGCGCCCACTCTCTCTGTACTCATACATACATGTCTTTCTGGGAGTGTCTCGTCCTGGGTGTCAGTGATGCAGCCCCACTGCGCCCACTCTCTCTGTACTCATACATACATGTCTTTCTGGGAGTGTCTCGTCCTGGCTGTCAGTGATGCAGCCCCACTGCGCCCACTCTCTCCGTACTCATACATACATGCCTTTCTGGGAGCGTCTCGTCCTGGTTGTCAGTGAGACAGTGTCTCTGGCACAGCTGTGTAATCATGATGTGAGTGTGTGTGCTGAGTAGTGAGTACTGCTAGCAGCAAGTCTCACAGCTTAACTGCAGTGTAGCAGTGTGGTGGGTGTGGGAGAAGGGGGTTGCTACACCAATGAGTCAAGGAATGGAGTAGTTGGATGGGACTCACACAGCAGGTAGTGAAAAGCTTAAAAATGAGGAGTGGTTGGAAGGGGAAGGAGCTGGTAGGCTCAGAAGGGATTAGTGAGGACTCTCAAGGGAAATTGGAGTGGGATCCCACAGGTACCAAACTAGGTAAAGAGCAGCTTTTAGGAAGGAAATAGGTGAGCCAGACCCTGTTTGTCCCTTCTTTACCTCATGCGGGGTGGATCTTTGGACTCTCCACTTCCTGGGGAGTCTGGGTTCTTCTTGGCCACTGCAAAAGAAAAGAATTACCAGTGCTGGCTGATCATGTATGATTAATAGGTACTATACATCCGAAAGGATTAGCGAATTAAAAAACACATTTATTCCACATGTAAAAAAAATAAAAAATAAAAATTGAGAAATAAATTAAAAGTTAAAATATGCCACAATATGCCTGAGTTGATGATTTAGATGTCCACATCAACGGCTAATGACACTCAGAGAGGACCAATGTCACTGGAAATGTCCATCACTAGCAGTTCATGTGGACATCAGGCATATTGTGGCATATTCTAATTTTTAATAATTTATTTCTCAATGTTATTAATTTTTTTTTATTTTTTTTGTGTGTGTTTTTACATGTGGAATAACTGTGGTTTTTAATTCACTAAGCCTTTCGGATGTATAGTACCTATTAATCATACATGATCAGTCAGCGCTGGTAATTCTTTTCTTTGGCTGTATATTTATCCACCAGGGGATTTACCACCCCTCTTACCAGCTGCTATTGACAGCGCTCCCCCTCTCTCTCCTTGGCAACTACCTGGTGGTTCTGTGGTCATCTCAGGCCATGAACCTCCCAGATAAACATGACATGGTCATGGAGATGGTCCTGGGCTCTGTGAAGTAGGTGGAACAAGCAAAGTTGTGTCCCTTCTGAAAGGGCAATGGTGGACATTGTGAATGGTGAAGGGTAGGTTTTTGTCGACAAAGAGGGTTATGCCATATATAGCAGAAGCATGGGTCCTCAGCCTATATGATGTGCCACCATTAATGTGGACACTGTCTTGTCCGACCAAGCTTGATTTATGGGCTTTGTCATTTTTTTAAGCAGGATAAAGGCTGATTTTTTTTATTTCTGCAGTAGACTAGAATAAGCCCAGACAGTCCCACTTCCATTATACCACCTGAATGTGACGGTCAGTGACCACCGTGCCATCACTTACCTGTATGCTTACACAAAACAGAATGATGGAACACTTACACGGTTTCTTTACATCTTCTGGGGTCCACTCCGAGATTAGACATTATGGCGTAATTACTCAGACGGGAATATAAAACAGAATAAAAATAAAAGATTTAATGCAATAATTAGATGCAAACAAAAGCTTTTATTATGAAATACAGGGGAGTATCCACACCATATAGATGTAACATACAACAAACCACTGAAGATGGAACCCGGGTGACTCTAATGCACAATAATGTACAGGGTATATATGGATAGGATCTTGTATCTGAAAACACTCAGCACTCCTTATCAAGATGAGTGTCTGCAACAAGTTAGGCAAACTAGAAGTGAAAACACGTTCCAATGGCCGCCATATTGTCGTGCAGCAATACAGATTGTGGAAACTGGTATTAGACATCCACATTTACACAAAGCACAAGATACAAAATAAACAGCAGAAAAAAGACCTAAGCATTTGGGATGAGTTATTTAGGAACTAAATATACAGATGGGTCCTCCGTTATCTTGGCTGGCTGAGGCGTTAGTCGCGATCAGGCATACGCAGCGTACCTGGGTGCAAGGAGGCGCGCCTAGTCGTAGGAAGGCACACAGAGCGTTTGGCGTTACCTTTGAGTGTAATACCGAAGATCATCCACCAGATGTCGCTTTTTTAAATCACCAATGCGCAAGCGTGTGGTCTCCATTAAAATACAATACTGAACTACAGCGTAAGAACTACTTTACTGGTGCATCTCATTACTCTACATTATGCAACAGTATGTCATAAAGTCTATAACAGTATATACAGTACAGGTGCAAATAGTACAGCACATACAGATGCAAACGAACGTGTTACAGATACAGTATGGTCTATTGATGTTAGGGATATGCGAGTGTCCAAATCCTGTAGTATTAAGTATAATGGGGAGAGATAAAAGCTCCTCCCTAAGTTTCTGCATGCCAAATCCCTGTGTGTATAGTTTATACAGACGCAAATTAACGTTTTAAAACACTTGTGTATGCAGACACAACTAATGTGTGAAAGGAATAATGTAGCTCATTGACTTTACAGTATGTACAGTGCATAAAATGAGCGTCCGAGTCCCCTAACGGCATAAACAAACACCAATGGGGAGGAATCGCTCTTTGCAGTACTTTTACACATGAACTTGAGAATCTTCCATGCAGTGCTGTGGGCTAGCGATGAAGGCTCCGGTCTGCCACGCTGAGAGTCCCGGGTTCGATTCCCAAAGTGTCAATTTTTTTTGTGTTCCAGTGACATTCACTTTATTATTTTTTCTGTGTAATCCATTGTAAAGCATTCAACAGAAGGGTGCACACAGGTTTCCCACAAATCGGGGTAAATCTGCAGGAGTGACTCATTCACTATCTAAAATACACAGCAGTAATGAGCACGTATAGACATAACAGTAGATATAAATTAGTGTATTCTGACGCAACTAACTGTTCGAGCAACACAGTACTGTAGATCGTCGGCGTTAGAGAATCTATGTTGTACATTATAAGCTGTTCCTGCTAATTAGTACTCTAATAGAAAAAACTGTACAGAGATACTAAGGACAGTGATTTGGCATCCAGGAACTTAGGGAGGAGCTTTTATTTCTCTCCATTATACATAGAAAGATTAAACTTGCCACTCTACGTTACAAGCTGTTCGTGCTATTTAGTACACTACTAGTGTACTAAATAGCACGAACCCCATCACAACAGTTGTCCAGATCAAGAACACTCTCCAGGAGATAGGTGTATATGTGTCAAAGTCAACAATCAAGAGAAGACTTCACAAGAGTGAATATAGAGGGTTCACCACAAGATGTAAACCATTGGTGAGCAATAAAACAGGAAGACCAGATTAGAGTTTGCAAACAACATCTAAAAAAGCCTTTACAGTTCTGGAACAACATCCTATGGACAGATGAGACAAATATCAACTTGTACCAGAGTGATGGGAAGAGAAGAGTATGGAGAAGGAAAGGAACTGCTCAGGATCCAAAACATACCACCTCATCAGTGAAGCATGGTGGTGGTAGTGTCATGGCGTGGGCATGTATGGATGCCAATGGAACTGGTTCCTTTGTATTTATTGATAATGTGACTGCTGATAAAAGCAGCAGGATGAATGCTGAAGTGTTTTGGGCAATATTATCTGCTCATATTCAGTCAAATGCTTCGGAACTCACTGGAAGGCGCTTCACAGTGCAGATGGACAATGACCCGACGCATACTGCGAAAACAACCAAAGCGGGTTTTTTTAGGCAAATAAGTGGAATGTTATGCAATGGCCAAGTCAATCACCTGACCTGAATCCGATTGAGCATGCATTTCACTTGATGAAGACAAAACGGAAGAGAAAATGCCCCAAGAACAAGCAGAAACTGAAGACATTTGCAGTAGAGGCCTGGTAGAGCATCACCAGGGATGAAACCCAGCGTCTGGTGATGTCTATGCGTTCCAGACTTCAGGCTGTAACTGACAAAAGGATTTGCAACAAAGTATTAAAAAGTAAAAGTTTGATTAAGGATTCTGGAAACAAAGGAAGAAACAAGAGAGCGACTATGGTGTAGTATTTTTCAATCAGTTTTGTCTAGTGATGAGCGGATTCGGTTTTACTCGGATCTCAAAACAGAATCTTATTGGCTATCCAAAACACATGACATCTGTAAGCCAATAAGATGGCGTTTTGAGAACAGAGTAAAACCGAATCCGCTCATCACTAGTTTTGTTACACGCAAGATTATAGCGTACGGATTACGGCTTGACACATGGCGTATCAGTCCCCCATTCTTTAATCCAGGTTACTACTGGGATCTAAATGCTGCTAGGAGACACAAAGAATCACTATATAGCGCAGTATATTTCCGTATGTGGGATTAAATTCAGTTATCACACAAAATTTATATGCGTACCAGATAAATAAATATTTGCATATCAGTATGGATATTGTATCCAGGTCTTCATCTAGGAGATGGTAATCAGATCGCCCTTGGAAAATATGTCAAAGCTCAATTCACGAAAAACACTGATCCGGGCTGCGACCACATTAAGTAGTAAAGTATTTTTTGTTGAACTGGACGAGCGCACTGATCTACTGATTTACAATATTTGATTTAGGATTGTTTAGCTTGTACCATTACTTTTGGTCCCTTAAAAAGTGGGAGGCACATATAAAAACCATTTCAATTCCTACACCGTTCACCTGATTTTAATGTATATACCCTCAAATTAAAGCGGAAAGTCTGCAGTTAAAGCACATCTTGTCTGTTTAATTTCAAATCCATTGTGGTGGCGTATAGAGCCCAAAATATGAGAATTGTTTCGATGTCCCAATATATATGGACCAGACTGTATATTGCATGAAGCAGAGGAGATAGGATTGACCTTTGAGGAACATTGCATGACAGTGATAATT